>NW_026623686.1:139864-243144 GCF_030028575.1 Malurus melanocephalus | reverse complement strand
GAATAATCAAATAGAGAATAGAATATTTAACTTTTTTGAGAGGGTGCAAGGGAACTTCAGATATAGCCAAAGCCCAAATAAAATGCTTTTGTTACACTAATCTAACATCCATCAAGTACTCAGTATGTGATTTTGTCTGGAGTGGCTAAGATATTAAACACCGTTTTGCAAGGTTTGTAGGAGTGCAGCTTGCAGAATTCTACATTGCTGAACTCTGTATAGACATAATGCAAACAGCAGAAAAACTCAGATGTGCAGCTTTAGCCTGAAGTTCATTCATAACCAACACTCACTCCATGCTTTTATCAATATTTACTACTAGAAAATTCCCTTGAAAACCTAGATGGATTACACACTATCTCCTRGTGAGTCAATGAAAATTCTTTCTACGGGCATATCTTCGGTTCAGCAAAACCACAACAGCACAAAATCTCCTTTTACCTTCTGGGAAGTTTGTGGTCTCTTTTGAGCCTACAATTATGGAAGGGCTGATGATATAAATGATCTCCCTGCSTCTCTGAAGTCAAGATAATACTCTAATGGTGTTTATGTGCTTTTTATTGTTACTATAATTGCTCTGAAGGCTTAGTTTACAACATGAGAACTTGTGAAGYTGYTTGAGAATAATGATGGCATGGGAAAGGATTATCCAAGKTCACTTCACAAAGTTTTGAAACAGTTTCATACTCAAGACACCAAAGAAAGCTTCCTGACAAAGATAGTGCCTCTGCAGCAGATCAGAAGCAACTCTTCTGCCTCTCTCAACCCATGACAACAGAGGTTGAGCTGTCCCTCAATTCTACACAGCAACCAAAACACAAAAAGTGCATGAAATTCCTAACCTAAATTGAAACAAGCAGAAATTACAATCTGCAGAACTACACTCCCTCCCCGACAATTCTTAGGGCTGATAATAAAAATTGACATTAAAAAYGAAAGAACTGTATTCATATTACTAGCTTCCTTAAAATCCAGTGCAAACTCAGTTTTACTGAAGAAAGAACAGACTGTGTAGCCTGTCTATCTCAAAAGCAGTCAGTTTGACTTTGCAAATTCAAAACAATTACTGAACTTGAAGACTGGAGAAAAAAAGGCTTGGGGTTTTTCTGTTCTTTTTGCTGCTGGTTTAGTTGTGGAGATTTTTTTATCATCTAGACAGCAACTGCTTTTATCATCCAGATGTTTAGCATAATTCTTTTTTGYACTGGCATTATCTACCCTTGTAGAKATTTCCCTTTTGAGACATTTGTGGGTGCTCTATGGCATGGCAGGGAACGAGCCAAGAGCTGACCTTGCAGGATTGAGCATCCTGGAACAGAGGAGAGTGAACACTGCCCTTGGTGATGCACTAAAGGGAATATAACCAAGCCAGTTTCACTCAATTGTATTTTAGACTAACAAGAAATAAAGCTACGAGTTTTCCATGAAGTGGGCACATATAATGCTGAATCAACAAAGGAAATAGATCAGTTGAACAGGATTTATATTTTTTTTAATCTGCTGGTTTTTTTATGGTGACTCTTTGAGGAACAAAGAGASAGAGAAAAGCATAGAAAAACACCAGTGAAACACTTGCTCAAAAGTTAAAACACTTCTTTTTKTATGTAATAAAACCAGTTAACCCCCATTTCTGAGGAGTCAAATGTCATTTCTTTTGTGCTCTAATACTAAAAATCTTTCCTGGTGGCTGTTACTGGAATGTTCTAAGGGGGCAACTTGTATACCAGCAAGTCTAAGCAACCTGTGCTGCTGAATTAAGCACAATATAGCCAAGGCTACAAGCCACGGCCAGTCACTGAGGCAGTGTTGTCTCCAGCCAGGTMTCAGCCCACACWGCCATTACRGAGGGACTGAGCTGACTGAACCYCATACTCATAYAGGGTATTAATACAAGATACAGAAATAATATTATCACAGCTTATTAGTATTATATCAGCTCAATAATATCTAAAGTTTAAATCAGTCACATTCTTGAAGGAGGAACTAGGAGGAATTGCAAAACGYCAAGGAAAAGACTTGTCTCTGYTTTTCCTYTCATTGAAGTCTGGGCAATGCAAGATTTCCAGGAGAGTGGCTTCTTGCCTACTGCCAGCTCAGCAGGGAAACAGCTTTATGTCCATGCAAGTYGTCCTTTCATCATATTAAAATATGCAAACAGTATTGACATCATTTTTCCTTTGGATGAGTGGGATAAAAGCAATAATTGCTAAGRAAAATTACTTACAAAAGTTATTTTGCAAAGATGATTACTACAGCAATAGTGACATATCAATGCTTTCCTAATCACTTTGACTCATCTTGCCAGCTTCTTAAGAAATTTAGAAAATGYGCAAAAACTGTAAAGGAAGCTCAGATTCCATCCTGCCCTTGTACATTTCAGTGTATCTAAATCTGGTTCCAAAATCAATTCTTTTATCTTGAAGGACATATACTGGAGTCTTAGCTGTGCTGGTTTTGGCACATGATTTCTGCAAAATAAATTGTATGAAATGTCATGCAGATATAGGGGACCAAGTTGTTCTTGAGTAAGTAAAAATTGTATTAGATTCAAGGAGAAATGTMTTTGGTTCATCACTGCTGGATTATTTCCATCATGTTTACAAACATTGTCTGGGTAAATTCAATCTAGAAGACTTTCATTAGGAGAAAAAAGAACATCTGCTACATCCTTTTAGAARAAAATATACTAAACACAGAAATAGTCTCAAATATTTCACCCTTTTAATGTAGTAACATGTAGTAGCATCTGAAATTGGGTAARATTAAGGAACAGTCTCCAAAGGACAGTCTGAACTAGGGCTTGAAAAGGACATCATCACATACTGAAAGGTCAGAATTCCTTTGACACCTGTGCATCCAAGTTGCCTTTCCAGCACTGTGCATATATATAAACATRTGTATGTGTTTGAAAGCTTTGTGTAAGCAGTTAATTAAGAGGAGCTTTACACTTTTAGAGTGACTAGTGTCTTATTCAGGCATGATTTTACAATACACTATGGACTGATTTTTTTAAAGCTCAAATTTATGCATTAAAAAGCAAACCATTCTTTCTTTCGCCTAGGCAAGAGCAGCAATACTGAATAAATTTGTGCACATCATCTTTGAAGCATGATTATCAAGAAGCAACGTTCCTGATAAGACCTTATTGGTAYTAGTAAGAAAGAAAGAATTTACTTTTAGATTTCTAAAGAAGAGATGCTTTTCTGACCTGCCATTCAACTGCATCCTAGTTAGCTCAGTCCTTTCTCCAATTTGTTCTGAAGTCTAATTCAGTCCCACACAACATCTACAGTCCTTCTCAGTATCATATGTCCAGATATTCCTAGTATATTGCATTATTTGCATTAAACAGAAGATAAGCTATTAGAAAYCACGAATGTGTTTAAAAACATCAACACATTAACATTGCACTARAGAAGATGAAAGTTGCAAATCATCAGAAAAAGAATCACCACTTCACCCTGAATTCAGTATTTCACCCTCTCCTGCAATTAAGGCCAAGACAACAACACAGTAAAATCCAAAATGACAGAATTACTTGTACAAAGTCTTGCAGAATATTTACATGAAACTTTTGTTTAGATAAAATATAATAATGAAATATAAGAGCTCTATTCTTAATTAAAGAAATTGGAAGTGACAAAGAAATCAAGTCTGTTAACACAAAGTCTATAAATGAAAGATCTAACAACCTACATAAAAAACTCCACTAACAAAAATCACATAAAGGGTGAGATCCAATTACAAAATCAATACAGTTTTATTCAGTGTTTCCTGTTTCTCATTGACAAAAATACTCACAAGAAAAACTTTATTGATCAGTAATAACGTGAGCCTGTCTAACAATGAAATTCAGATCATTTTGTAATTCTTTCTTTAGCTTCTCAGACATTATTTTTCCAGTCTCAGAGGAAACATGACATCTCCTGTAAACACAAATACCTTAGAAGTGAAAACTCCCAACCCCAATATCAAAAGCTTATTACCTCATTGCATTTACTTATTCGCCTTGCCACAATAAGCTGAATCATTCCTCGTTTGTTTCCTTCAGTGGACATGGACCTCCTTAAGGTTTCCATAGCGTCTTGATTTGTTTTGCCCAATAATGATTCTCCATTAACTGCTATTAGTTGATCATTCACTCGAAGCCTGCCATCCTGGAAAAGGAAAAATTGTAGATAGCTGCATAAAACACACACAAAAGAAGCTTTGTCTACTGGAGAGAATAGAAAAAAAGAATCAAAAGAAAAATAATCAACCAACTACACTTAGACCTAAGAGTTTATGGCCAAATGAACACTGSAATAATAGCTTCCATTGCAGCCACTGTAGGAAATGTCTATTTCAATTACAGATTTTCACTGCAAGCCATTATCATAACCTGTTTGCTCAAGCAGCATACTAATGGAACTGTACCAGGAACAGTTCTCTGATAGGGCTGTTTAAATCCTGGGACAAACAAACATGTGAGTAGAAATCCAAATGTTACCTCTGATGGTATAAATGGAGAACACTATCGACCTTATTCTTCTTCAATTTAGGGTTATTTTCAAAATAACTTTCTATGGAAAACAGAGGAAGACCAAAGGATACAGATATTGCCTCTTACCTTGGATGCTGCTCCACCATTAATAATGGACTTGACGAAGATTCCTAAATCGGCATGGTTTTCTTTTGACCGGTTACCTTTGACACTCACRCCAAGTCCAGCTGACCCAGAGTCATTCAGTGGAACTTCAAAAGTCAGGAATTCCCTGGTGCCATCAGGTGTGAGGACAAGCTCCTCTTCTTCTGCCTTCTGTTGGGGAAATTAGCATGGGATCATACAATAGCATTGCTCTGGGAATTCTCTTCCCTCTACAGCTATTAGCATTCAAAACTCTCTGCTTTTAACTACAATGCCACAATATTTTCCACAGTAATTATGTGAAGAAATGAGCAGAAATAGTGTATTTTCAATCACCTCCAGTTGACGCCTAGGTTCAGAAATACCTTACATTTGTGTCTAAGTGCTTCTCWCTCTACTAAAGTAATTGAATCACATGTCATTACTGAATCTGCCATCAATACTAACTCACACATAAGCTGTTATTTCATTAGCCAAGAAAGAGTTTTATCAGAAATATTTTCYTACTTGCAAACCTACAGAAATTTTGAAATGCCATCATCATCTATGGAGCTTTGCAGTCTTAGGGAGATACTAAGCGCAAGAAAATTAAATTCAAAAATTACTCATTCACTTCATTTTACTTAAAACTAGCTGCGTTAATAAAAATGAGAAAACTGCACAGCTGAGATCTGCAACAGAACATCTCTGCTATTGTGAAGCTTATCATCAAACCTAGCTCTGAGTGCCAATTTCCCTGTCTGTCCCAGCTCTGCCCTTTACCTCTGTCCTCTTACCTCCTTGGATCTTTGTTGTCCTCAACCCCCAGTTTTAGCCTGGCTGGGACAATCCCAGGTTTTGAACTCTCCATTACAGACGCAGGCCTGCCACAGCCACCAGCAAGGAGCTGCTTAGTGACACCCTTCCATGCATTCARAAGCCACACAAGCACAGGGGACCGGCCTCTCGCTTCACCTCCTGCCAAATTCAGGGTGGCAACAGGCTGGGAGCCAGGGCCCTGCAGGGTCCCCACAGAGCAGTGACACTCATGGGGTAGCAGATGGTACAACACCCAGGAATGAAAGKGGCCTTGCCCTGAGGAGCAGTGCTCATGCACAAGAGACTTCTGCCAAAAGGAGGAATAGAAGGGACAGGCTGTTCACCAGCCCTATCCCTTACAGTAGGCGCTGTTCAGTGGTTTCTGATCCTCTTTCAAATCCAACAAAGAGGCTGTAACCACTCTGGGTTATAACTTCATCAATCAAAGAAAAAAGTCAGGCCCTTAAAGGCAACTCTCTGCAAAAAAAGATGCTTGTGAACCTGATTGTGCTGGTTTTTTCCACCCACAGGAAGGAGAAAGAGTAAGAGCACATAGAGCAGAAGGTGTACACTGATGTCCAGCATTGGCAGTTCTTCTCTGGAAGAATTAATCTGGCCAAATTTTCATAATTTTAGTAACATGTCACCTCTGTTTCTGACACTGATTTTATACCAATTTTTCCCACATCACTGACCCATTTGCAAAGCTCACTCATACGAGTGAGAAGACATATGAGAAGTTAACGTGCGCCTGCTGAGCCGTCCCCATTTCTTAAGACTTGAGGAAATGCAAACAAAGCCTATGGCAAAGATAGATGTGAAAGCCATGTGGAGTACAGCAGACTGAGATGATCAATTTGGGCACAAGCATGCTAGTTGTGTCACTACTGACCTAGAAATGCAGTGCAAAAATGTCACATGGGAAGGCAGTCAGACTGCTGAGAGAGCTRCAGCAGCTGAGGGAAGAAAAACAGGAGCTTGATCCTTTCCCACTTGGTTTAAAGCACGAACCCTAATGTGCTCACCAGCCCTTCCCTTTGCACTAGACTCTTTTTGTTTATAACAAAGCACAATGGTTCGTCAATTAAAAAAGAACAAACACAAAGCAGTGACACCACGAACAACCAAAAAATTAACATTCCCTATCCAAGTGCCATGGCTAGGCTGGCTTGTTTATGAATCCCATTATCCAAACACATCTCTTGGCCACACAAAACAGAACGATTAGTGCTAGCTRTCAGGACTGGAAGGGTGTCTCCCAAATTAGGGAAAATTACAACCCTAATTTTCCTGCTTGGCTCACAGAAGCACTAGCTSCAGCATACACGTGAATCCACATTTTGTCGATGTTGGCTGCAGAATAAAACAACATGAGACAGATGCACGTTACTTTACAGTTTAACCCTGATCACTTCCACATTCCTTAATAAATAGCAGTAGGAATAAAAGCTTGTAAGCCAAAAGGGAGATAAAGCCAAGGTAGGATGTGCGGCTTGTCCAAGAAAGCAGATACACTTATCAAATTTTTCTTTACTACTGTTAACATAAATTTAGAATCAATTACCTTCCTCCCCTAGTATTTTCCCATCTTAAAAACAAAAGTCTGCCAAAACTTCAGACAAAGCAATCTTCCTTCCAGTGCAGAGAACTAAACTGGATCCTGAATGCCTGTCAGGTGCATTTCTATATGACAAAGGGTCAATTGGAGTGAGCATCTCACAAGCATCCCCAAGGATTTGGCTAATRGTCTCTACCCTACTTCTCTTCAGTGAGACAGAGAGCTGCATTATCAGCTCAGCACTGGTTTTAACGTGAGGCTTATGCTTGCTTGTTTCCAGCAATTTTGAATAAGAAAATAAGCCAATATCAGGCTACAGACACCTGAGTGCACAGGTGAAACAYGAGGCCAAACCCTGGAACAAACTATTCCTTAGCAGCTCTTCATGAGCAAGCAGACTGTGCTCATGAAAAAATGAGAAACAGCAGCCTCAGCACTGGATCAGAGTACTGAAGGCATAAGAATGTTGCTAAGCTGACCCAAGGAAGAAAATTAAAATATGCATTGACCAAAATTTAGCTGTGGTCAAATTTCTTTAGGAACTTCAAATACCTACAGTTTTTCCCACTAAGAACACTTGCTTTACTACAATACCTGTGTCTGGAATTTTAGTGGCAAAAGAAGTCTTTTGCCCTCTAGAATCTGTGTGACACCTGTCACTATCATATGCTTGATGGTAGAGTTTAAAAAAAAATTACAAAATGGAAAAACATGAAAAATGTGGCTTTCAATGAAAACAGAACCATTAAATTTCAAGGACTATAGATATGGAAGTACCAATTTTAACATTTGTGCCATATCATGGTTTCAAAGGTCTTATTGTGTATGATATATTGAACATTATTTCATACATCCAAACCTTGGAACAGGACCTTATAGTAATAAGGAACCTCTGAGCATGTCATAAAGGAGCCATTTCCAGAGAAATGCGCAGGAAGATTTTTGCCTGCTACCATAATATTTTGTTCCAAAGTTGTAAAGATAAAAATAAAACAAAACAAAAAAAACAACATTTCATGATAACTGAATCCTTTGTTCTCCAAAGCCCATTAGAGTACAGAAACATTACATGTACAGCAACTCTCCCCAATCAATATTAAACCAGCTATTACAAAAAAGCAAAATTTGCAGTGAAATTGTGTTGAACATGAAGTATTTAAATGTAACAAATCACAAAAATTCCCTACCTAATACGTCCATGAGACGGCATAAAAATACACAAAAATCTAAAATTCAGCATTAAAAATCTTCAGCTGAGAACACAGTCACTTCCTAATTGCAATAGCTTTCATTTGATCTTGATATTCTCTAAATTAACAGCTTCACTATGTCAATCAAACACCTCAACACTATTTTCGTGATTAGTTGATCTGTAGGAGAAATTTATTCCTTCATATATTTTGACAGGCCAGCAGTAAACATGCAAGCAAAATTATGTACTGCGAACCCTGAACAAAAAAATTCAACTCCCTTAAGATTTTTCACACACTATGTCCAAAACAATTAGCAGCAGAACAATATTCTGTTCAGACAGAGACTGCTGAGGAAAAGGTCATCTGAAATGACTTCAGTTGGATGAATGAAGCTGCTCAAGTATGTAATTTGTAATAAAAATTCGATTGGTGATAAAATATGTAGGTGACTTTTTTGGCTTCAAAATCATATTTAGCATCAATTTATGCTAAACGACATTTGAGATAAGTTTTTCGCTTTTTAAATACAACATAAATATATTGTAAATTTAARGATAAACTTCCTGACTAGAGCAGACTCACAGCAGTGTTTTGATATATAGAGACATGAAAAAAGCCATAAGATAAGCAGAGGGGAATTGTTTTTCTCTTCCACATAATATTATCTTCTACATAACATTTCTGATCTGTTCATAAAATCTGATTTAATTTTATAAACAACATTAAAATAGGCTTTAAGAGTAAGGCTACCATTAGTTTTCTCATCATACTAGTAATGGCATCTCCTCTTTATCCTGTTATCACAGAATTATAGAATATGTTGAGTTGGAAGGGSCCCTCAAGGATCATCAAAGTCCAACTTGTAGCCCTGTACAGGACAGCCCCAAAAATCCCACCATGTCCTTGAGCAGGGTGTGCAAATGCTTCTTAAATTCTGCCAGGCTCAGTGCTGTGACCACCTCCCTGGGGAATCTGTTCCACTGCCCAATCACTCTCTGRGGGAAGAACCTTTTCCTGATATCCAACCTAAACCTCCTCTGACTCAGCTTCAGGCCATTCCTTGGATTCTGTCACCGGGCACCAGAGAGGTGAGATCAGTCCCTGCCCTTTCTTTTCCCCTCATGAGGATGTTGAAGACCACAGCAAATTCTCCCCTCMGTCTCCTCTTTTCCAGGCTGATCAGACCAAGTGACCTCAGCTGCTCCTCACMGRGCTTCCCCTCAGGGCCCTTCACCATCCTCACGGCTCTYCTCTGGACACTCTCTAACAGCTTCATATCTTTCTTATCCTGCAGTGCCCAAAACTGCACACAGTTTCCAAGGTGAGGCCGCACCAGTGAGGAGCAGAGGGAGACARTCGCCTCTCTCAACCGGCAGGATTTGTGTTTTACACTCTATTCCTCAGGACTTCTTCCCTTTGCAGGACCTCACCAGGGTACAGCTGCTGAGTGGGCAGCATGAGGTGGGTGAGAACAGAAACTGAACAGCAAAGAAAACTCTCCTCCCACCTAACAGGGGAAGCAATTTTCAGTCAAGTTAGGACAGGTTTCCTAAGCGCCTCGCTGCAGCTACAAATCTGGCAGCACTCTCTCCAGCRAAGTTCATTCCCTTGCAGGCTTAGACCTGCTGCCTTCTCAGCGGTTATTCAGCCTCTGAAACTTGTCTGCATGTTACTTTGTGACACTGTAGACAGAAATGTGCTCCTGCTCCCTTTCACAGAGCAATCAATAAAGCTCTGCATCTCTGCTCTTGAAGGGTAAACCTGTATTTCCAAATCATATATATGAACACAAGCACAGGAAAACTTTYGCAGAGCTCTTGTATGCACATATACAGCACACCTTTATATATGTATATATACAGATCACAGTGATGACATTCATGTGATAAATTGACTCTAGCACAAACACTACCTAACGATTTTAATGACCCCACTGGCTATTCAATTCACCTCCCTCAAGCCCCGTGGTGTCCAGCCTTCTAACATTAAAGCCCTGCTAAGTCTCTGTTTAAATACTACTTTGTTAATCTATCAACCTTTTGCTTCCCAAATGTCTCTCCTCCCTTTACAATTTATCCAGATAAACTGAAGTTCTCTAAAGATCATTTTGGTGGATGTAAGAGCTCACCAGGTCTAGGAAACGTATTCTGTTAAACTGCTGGAAATTGMAAAATCCCGTTTAGTAATTGGATTCCAATAATGGGGAATTCCAACATAAAATAAGAGCTTTTTCTGAGATATTTTCAGTCTTTAGAAGATTTTAACACAACATCCATTATTTAATTCTTTCTYATAAGGTCCCCACAATACTAAGAAATCATAAGTACTACAGATTAGGAAACAAAAAAAATTTGTCTCAGTATTATTGCAACWAAATAGAATCACGTAGGATACACAAAGAGAGATTTCACTTAGCTATTGGGTAAAGACACTCTTGACATCAGAGACGACTCAAATTATTTTGTCCTTAAAGTCAGGTGAGTGACACTGCTGTCTTATCAGGCCACCCTCTAAACTGAGGTACACAAAATGTTGATGGCTCACTCTCATCCTGTACCATCGCATACACAAACGTAGAGCCTGTGAAAAAAACAGCTCTAAGGAAGCAATGCAGCCTCTTTGGTCAACACCTGTTTGATGGGGGGTGATGTTTMGTACTTCTAAAAATGCAATGCATTACTGCTAGAGGGACTGTAAACAGAGCAATGTAGGTGGCCTGAAACACACCTCTCTAACATCAGTCGAGGCCCCTCCTTGGGAGGAATAACTGAGAGCTGGTGCATCCCACCACGGGTAGGCATTAAAGATAAATGTAACAAGAGAAACCCAATCAGATTTTAAACTGGACCTCCAGCAAAGCCTGCCTACTGATCCAATAGTGGCATGCACACTCCAACCCAGTTTTCTCCTGAAATATAAGGCCTTTTATTTATTTTTTTTAAATCAAACAGTCACGTTGCATTGTAGGTTTTGAGGACCTAAAGTGTCTATTTACCTGGTTATAAAGTGGTACAGGGCTTAAAAAACCAGAATTCTTATGCTCGGTTTCTTTTTCTAGCTCTTCCCAGATTAGGAATTTTAATATCTGTCATGTGCTAGATAAACACTAATGAATCTTATTTGCACGTATACAGACACTCATTATTCATATTAGCAAAGCTAATATGTCACATCTGGCAAAGATTGCATTCATCCAAATCAAACAGCAGCTGCTAAATATCAAAAACTAGATCTGAATTCTGAGATTTTATGGGAAACGTGGTCTGCTTTAATCTTAATCCCATCAAGGAAAAGTTTTTTGCGTATTAGATGTGGATTAACTTGGTAAGTATTTATAGGCAGAAATGCTAGCTCATGAAAATACTGTAAAAAAGCCCCATTGCATTTCCTGTTATGTCCATTTTAAGGATTTAATTTAATATCCAAAAAGATGTTCCACATTTAAAAATATCTTCAGTTTAAAGGTTTGGATGGATTAAGACATGATTTAGGAAAAAATTAAATGCTTTTCCAAAGCACAAAAATTCCAGCATGTGATTTTCATTTAGTATGGAAATCAAAGCTCTGCACAAGCCCATGTTAAAGTACATCCACATGTTTGTCATTTCTCTCTGTAYGAGTCCATTGCTTGTCCATACTAGCATTACTCTCCCTAATGCTGACATTCTGATGTGGGCTGTCACAGAAAATGGTTTAAGCAGATGAGATTCTACTTTCAAAAACTGATCAGACCATTAAAATTACATTCTGTTGGTTCTTAGTCTCAGAACTTGAAGGCACTAATCTGTTGCAGGTACTATAATGACTGTGCTTTATTCAGGCCAACATATTCTGTTCCAAACCCTTCCTCCTACTCAAACTTTGTGTTCCTACTGTATGACCTGAAACAAAAACATGCAATTGTAATGCTAACCCCGTTTCTTTACACTTTGCTTATCCTAGAGAAGTGAAAACCAAGGGATTAGGTACACAGTAGGTGTCTGCTCTGCCAAAGAAGCCTATAAAGCTACAGCTTTCTGCACTATCCCTTCTTCAAGAAAAACTTCAATGCTCAACACACTAATGACAGATCTCCCTAAAAATCCTTATACTTCTCTCACTGGCCTATCGGATTTACAAKACCTGAAAGACTAAAGAAAGAGATRGYGTCTGGAAGAGACAGACAGGAAAAACAAGTTGAAAGAGAAATAATGCCTTTGTAGAAATCCATGGCAAGAAACACACTCCCCATGAAGTAATGCCAGGATGGGGCATTCAGACTGATCACAGCCTCTCACTCCTACTTCTGCTGCAGGCTTTCAGGCAACCATGGCAAACCATTTCATCTCACTACTTTCCCTGCATTTAATATCAAGGAAGAATCAACATGAAGAGCCTAAAGGCAATGATGCAGTAAAAAGAAGTTTGCTCCAAATCAAAAAGTTTGTACACATGGGTGGGGCTTCTGGAAGACTGCAATGGCAGCACTAACACAACCCTGTCACAGTGGAGGGACACATATGCTGTCTTCCATGAAACTGGRAATTGGTCAGCAAGTGCTACCAATGTCAATGCTGAGAAAGCAGCCAAAGTTRCCCTCTTGTGCTGCACAAAGCCATTTGAAATGTGCCACACCAAATCCCAGGTGAAGCACTGGCTGGCAACAGTCAAAACTGAGCCTGAGAGTCAGTTCCAAGCACCACATTATGCAGAAGCTTGTGTAGCTTATCACTGAACGTTCCAGGAAACTCAGACTGATCAAAAAGCATTCAAGAACACAGTCACTTAACTGCTGTATTAATTATTCACTAGGAATTAATGTCTTTTCTCCAGTCATTAATGAGCCAGAACATGCTATTCAATACTAGAGTACCTTCTATAGTAAAAGACTGAAACCACAACTGTACCTCGCAGAAATCACACATTCACTACCTATTTCTTTCAYATGGGCAGTGATCTGCTTCATATGTCACAACTTTATCAAAAATATTAGCTGAAACTACTCAAAATGGCAATAAAAAGAATTTTAAAACATTGCGATCGCCCTTGTGCCACACATCATTAGAGGATAAAAAGGTACAAAAATATATCTGCAGTATTCCTAAGCAGGAAATAACACGATCAGCTTAATCACCAGTCAGACATATCCTCTTTGAATAAAATCATTGTGTACCTATTGATAACAGYACTGCTGGTGGTGTAGGCTGATATTAGTCCATCTATGATCTTGGTTCAATGTTTAGACATTTGGATCACCAAGCTGAAGTTCTATATAAATAGGAAATGATGGGAKCTTTTTACCGCTTTTAAAAAATATCTATGGAAACGTCCCCAGTGTTGAGGTATCTTGAAGTGATACAAAGAGCTTTTGAGCAAAAGACAAACATGCACTCAGGACACTATCCTCTTGATGTGCAGCACTGACTGTKCTTTTTTCCCCAAAAACATTCTATCCATTAATCAATACAAATTATGTATTTGTAGGCATTTGCTAGTATTGTCTCTCATATTCACTACATGAAAAGTTACAAACAAAAAGCATACAAAAATAACTATGCACTAGTTCTTATAAAATGCCTCTGACCAGTATCACCCCTTTCCTAAAGGCAATGAATTGGTGCATAAAAAAGGGTAGCTAGCTAATTTACTCAGAATCCCACACAGAAGAATATGGCAAGAATAGCAACTGGATCTAAAAAATCGCAGTGATCAACATGAAATTTAGAAAATAACAGGAGTATCAAACATTTGAGTTCAGAAGAAAATAAAAAGCAATCCCATTTGCAATTTCTATCAGTGCTGCTAAACATTTATATATTGTTCCAACACACCAACCCCTCTTGTTATGTCACTGTTACGAATCCTGCACTCTTAAATTCATAACATTCTGCTCCTTTACAGCAATTTGACAGAAAAACAAATGAGAACAGAAAACTGAAGCTTTTCCATGCTGCTGAGTGCAACAATCATGAAATKAAATCCTGGATCCTAACTTTGAATCTCTTTTTATGAATAGGAAACACTCCATAGAAAATACTTACTCATATGATAATTATTATTTTTCAAGCATTATGCTTACATGAAAGTTAACTTGCTGGTTCTGAATTCAGAAAACAAACTGAATGACAATTGTAAAAGCAAAATATTACTGAAACACCATCAACTTTCAAAGATTATGAGGAAAAATTAATTGGCAGATGTTTTACATAGCATAATTAACAGTTCATTTCAGTGCACTGTAACAGGATTAAGATAATTATGCTTAGAAACAGAAATGTAATAATAATAAATTACTAGTTTTCATATTACGGTCAATCTCCTACATTCCAAATAATCACCCTGTTTAGAAATAGGTGCATCTGTTCCATGCTGTCATCAGCTACACAAATGCCACAAACTCGTGGCTGGGTGAAACAATCTTTCAACCAAGATACAGATTTCTTTGCTTGATAGGGAAACAGAGTGCCAGCTCTGTTCATGAGCAAAGAAGGCAAAAACCAGTCCTGTTTTCACCAGGGCACAGTTACTGGGGAGAAACTGAAGCTGCCTCAGCAATTTGCATTTCTTATGTATAATTGGAGAGCAAAGCTTAAATTCTGTGAGCCTATCACGTTATAAAATCTCCTCAAATGAAAGTTTTAGACTGAGAATCTGTATTCTGTGATGGTATGCAAAACAAAATTAATTCATATGCTTTGTATATGAGTTGTAAGGAATAACTCTTTCAAGGCCACGAATTAAGAAAAAAATTATCTTCAAGGTTTGTTTTTTTCACATCTGTGAGGACTAACTACTGCATCCAAGTGCCACAGTATTAGTGCACACCATTTCAAAGTAACAGTTACAAGAAGAAAGCCCTGAGTTAAGAATGTGTTGATAAGTTAGGCTTGATATTTTGCGATTTTATTTCAGGCATTTTACTTTCAAGGGTCTTTTTTTGGTTTGGGTTCTTTTTTATTTCAAAGGTGCATTTTTCTTCTATTTCTCCACAAAGACATAACAACAGCGAAAAAAAAACCAAAAAAAAAACCCCACAACCATTTTGCCTTTAAATTAAAAACAGACTTGCATTTCACCTCTCTCATTTCTGTAGCTTCGCTGCCTTCATCATGCTCTTTTGTTGGGATTTTTTTTTTTTGCTTTGCTTTCTACTATCAAGTCCTTGACACTTGGAGACTAAAATCTCACAACTAACAGCACAAAGATCAGAGCAGGCACAGAAATAGAAATTGCGAGATTAGAAATCTCAAAGACCTGAGAGGTAGACAGAGCAGAAATAAATAGGAATTGAGGCAGAACCAAGGAGAATAAAGCAAAGCAATGAAAAATACTTTCAAAAATAATAATAAAGAATGTGTGACTGTATTATTAATGTGCAGCTCAGGAAAATTAGTTCTGTAAAATGGGAGTATCACACTTATCCAAAGCTAAGTAGATTGGAACAAGGGAGATAAGTGCAAAAGCATTGTGCATTATAAATACCCACTGACACCTTTCACATTTAGTCCATTTTTTATTTCACATACTGGAGCTGGYAAATATAAAGAGACCCAGTGTTCCTAATATCAATCACTGTTGTTCTGAGCCTTCAAATAAATAACAAAAAATCTCAAAGCATARTGAATAAATAACCGAAGACATTAGGCAAATTTTTTTTTTTGTATTGATCGGGTTTCTAGCTTCATTCCCTCACTAACCATATGTTACTCAGTCTTCATATGTTTTCCAATTCACTTTCATATTTTCAAGGTTTGCTAAGGCTTTCTAGCTGGATGTTTTTTTGGTTGCTTTTTTGGGGGTTTTTTTTTGGTTTTTTTTTTTTCAAAAATCCCTAGCTACTCATGCACTCCCTGTCCCTCCTTCATAATCTCCTGATTAACAAGCATTTTTTATCCCACATCTGAAGAGAMAAATGGGAGATACCTATTTTATTTTGGTCTTTCCTTGGATGAAGTCAGGGTGTTGGTTCCAAGAATGCCAAAGAAAGGTTTTCACCATGGAATTTGCWACAAAACACTAACTTTGCAATAGATGAACAACTGATTTCTATAAACACCTTGTAGGCAATCTGCCTTATCTTAATGAGCTTTTGGGGTGGAATTTCAACTCCTAAAACCAGGGCACTTTTACAAGGCTGCCCCCACAAATTATTCTCAATGGTATTTGATTACTGGTAGCAATACTACCCTGGGCTTTGATCTTTGATCTCCTTACGTATCAGCAGCACGTGGTAAGAAACGATGAAGATAAAAACACACATTCTCTAATGAGACCCACTAAAGACACTGCAAGGCATGTCTGAAACAATGATACACCCACAGCTTTGCAGAGCCCTTAGGCAGATGACTTTCAAATACAAGGACACTAAAATCCGGAAAGATAGAAGTGAATATCGCTAACGTTCAACCCAGATTCCCATTTTTATAGATACATTCCATTGGCCTGAAAAATTAATAGYATCAACCAGCATACCCTTGATTATCTCACTGAGATGGCCCTTACAACACTTCACCTAGTTCTTTCTTTTTGTTCCAGACACCATCTTGTCACTGTTGGTAAGACATTCTGAATTATCTAGACAAGTTCTTTCTGTTTTTCAGCAGCCTAACTCATTTCAAATCCCAACATGAATCTTACCAATTTCTCCATAATTTAATTTATTATTTAATTTTTGAATAGGTACCTMACTGAATGAAGCATCTTGAAGTATGTTTTTAACTAAGATTATTTTTAAGGTAATATAATACTGTTATACTTTCTGTTGGCATTTCATAAAATACACCTTTTATTTTAGAAACCTTTCTAGATGTATTAGTATATTTTATATTGGCCTGATCATGTTCCACTGATTAAAGTGAGATATAGTAACAGTAGACAACCTCAATCTAGAGCCTCACTGGCACATCTCATAAAGACCTGATGAAGCCCTTGAAGGGTTAAACTTTACACTACTTCCATATAGTTTCTTAAAAATAACTAATAGTGGTTTACTATGAGGATACAATTGAAACTTAAATCATAGTAGCCTAATTTCTGTGTGTGTATCTCAGATTTCCACTATATAATCATGATTGAAACAATTAGCTTCAGTATGTAACCCAAGCTAAAGTCTACTCTTATCATTTAACTTTAGGCCTTTGGCTGTACATAAAAGATGTAATTTCAAATAGCACTTGAACATACATAATGAGAGAATGGTATATAATTTTCAAACAGTATTTGAAATTACATTAAGAAACACATTTAAAATGCAAAGCTACAGAGAGCCATCTACAGYATAAAAGGTGAAAGAAGGTCTGTAAAACTTTGATGGAGAAGTGCCATATCATTTTAAAAACATTTGGGAGTCTTCCAATGTGGAAAAGACAAAGCTCTTACCGTTTCCTTTGGAATTTGTGACTGGCTTTGTTCTGCACTCTAAAGGAAGTAAAAAAAAGAAATAAGAACACAACTACATATGACATATACTATCTAACAGTAAGGGGATTAACAAAGAGCTCTAATTCTGATCTGAAATGGTCATGATAAAATGAAGGGTGTTTGCCATACCCCTGACTGAAATTTGGCTAAACAATCACTGCATGAAAAGGGAACAGACATAACTCCAGTGACCTTATGCTAATGCACCCGACTCCCTGGCTATGAGGGTGGTCACTGTCTGACCAAGGAGAAACCACAACTGCTTGCACCATTTCACGGCTGGTGCAACATTTTTGTTCAAAGAAGTTCTCTGAAGGCTTTCCCCTTCTACCGTGAAGTTTCCCTTCTACCGTGAAGAATGACCTCGGTAGTCCAGATGAACCCTTCCAAGTATTTTAAATGACTACCTATTTTTTAAAATATCCACTTYCATTTTAGCAAGGGATTCCCCTTTTGAGCATGTTTGGATGAACCAGAACTGCAGCACTGCATATACCAGGACAGGGGGGTTCAGTTCACCAGAGATGGGGCCCTCCTATAMTTTGCATTCCTCACCTGTGTCTTGGGGCACAGACCATGGGAAAATGTATCCCACMATCAATTCTGCAAACACAAGCAAGGAACTACAGCTCTTCCAAGCCCACATCTACCTATATTAAAGCCTATCTGAGAACTCAGGAGACACCTTGTTGCTGGCTGGCTGATCACTTTTGGGCTAACCAGCTATTCCTTTCCATTCTGCTGGGACATAATGAAATGCTAGGGTTTACTGCRCATTTTTCCTTTAGGCTGTTTTGCAGGAGATGCAAATGATAAAGCACAAAAATGTAGTGGCAAAGCAGTAACAAACATCCAGCAAGCTTCAACGTGAAGCCAACAACCAGYATGAATTAAAAAAATGAAGACAACTACCAGGAACACATAAAGTTCCCACATGTACCAATGGCCATTTTAATTTGTAGGGTACTAACTCTGCTAGCCAGTCTCTGCTGTTACTGAGAATACAGCTCAAAAGCCAAATAACCTAAGTCAATCCTTCAGAGGATTCTTGTAGTCAGCAGCAAATGCTTCACAAGTTATGTGAGGTAACCACAGTGCTACAGGAGTTCTACTTAAACAGTGTAATCCTCAAATCTTTGGTAAAAGGAGCAGGAAAAAAGGGAAGGTTTTTAAGAGATAATGTGGTTCTACCTCACACCAGTGTGGACAAGCCCTAATATATTACCTATCTGGCATCAGGTAACTGTGGAAGCAATGCCTGGTATTGTAGAGAAACCTTATCATTCTTCCAGATCTCACTAATTACAAAAGCTGATGTCTACCAACCTGATTTTATTCCCTGCTTCCACATTTTACTCACTTTTATCATGATCTGCTGCACTGGATCATCACACACACATATCTGACCTGATGCACACTCATTTCAGAGATCCCATTCCAATCTAAATGGACTCAGCTTAACCCCCTAAACTTCCATTACAATTACACATTTTCGTGAGTCCTTTCCAGACAATAGCAGCCACATACATCAAAGACATTAAACTCCTTAACTTGCCTAAACTTTATTATCTTTTTACTTAAAAAGAAAACCACAGATACTTAATATTTCTCAAAAGTCATTCAACAAGCCATAACCCGAAACATAAAACATAAAACCTAAACACCTCTTTTATTTGGATTACTATCTGTACAAATGTTGGCAAATATAAATTGGTTTTAATGTTGAGTGTTCTCAGTAAGAAACAGCAAGTCCTGCCCCTAATAAGATGGGTAACATCATATAACATGATTTTATACAYAATGGTTTTGGAGACACATCTCATTCAGTTAAAATTTAAAGCACACAAATGTAGAAAACATGAGAGAAATAGGGGAATAATGCAAAGACAAATTTTCCCTAAGTGGCCAAAGAAGGTATGCATGTGAAGAAGATGAACTGACGTGATTTCAGGTCATTCCCCTCCCTACTTCTGTATTAATTGTCTTTCTTTCTTTCTTGGCTTTTTTGGTTGGTTTTTTACTTACTTTGTTGTTTTTTCTTCAAAAAGCCAGTAAAAGTCAATGAGAGGAGCTGATTGAAAATTCTTGCTTTACTTTTTTTCTCCAGGATCATTTCTTACCAGAGAAGAAAGAACAGCCTTTATGATGACTTTTAGTTCAACACCTTCCCCAGCAATTCTGCTCCTGCTCTATGACAGCAGTCAGAAATGCATACCTAAGAGTTCTTCATGTCAGAATGCAAACAAACAAATCCTTATCCAACAGAGGATCATCACACATGTACTGTCAGATCCTCACAACACCATTTGTTCCACTGGAGCTGCAGAAAAACACAGCAGCTCAGCTCTGATCTCATCATGGTGCAAAACCCACCTACTGCCTGACACAGCCATGGCAAGGTCTGGCTTCCCTGTGCTGGTCTTTGCCAAAGGGATTGACAGAGTCTTGCCTGAGCCCCAGCAGGGAGGCTGCTGAGGCTGAACTCCTTCAAAGGGCCTGACTTGCTGTTATTTTAAAACTATGTAACATAKTGCTATTAAATCTCTGCATTACTTATACCATATCTTTGTTCACTGTTATTAAAAGAAAATCTCATGTAGAATTATGCATTAAGACTTCCTCATTTTACCACAGAAATGATATATACAAAATTAAGATGTTTTCTTACTTCTAAGTTTATTTAATAATCTCAAAAAGCATTTTCATTCCCCTTTATGTAAGATAGCAATACCATGAAAATTATACCACAGAAACTTATAAACATGTTGCTTTCACTGTTACAGTGACAAGGTAGGGCGTGATAGGATTTGAATTTTTTATTTCTCTTCACTTTCTGACAGCTTTCACTTCAGCACTTGAAGTCATGTTCCAAGAACTTTAAGGTAAAAATTTGTTCATATGCAACCTTCCCTGCCACTTTAACTTCCTATTTTAATGGTAGTTTTGAAAAGTAAAAGGCTTATATTTAATATCTTAAAATGGCCAAATAAAAATTTCTTTGCATTCAAAAAAACACAAATGCAATAGAAAAATGAAAGTATTAATTCATCATACTGTATTTGTCTATCTTCTYACAACAATGCAGCCAAATAAGTCATTTTAGAGCTGTATATAGCTACAATAATACAAATAATAAATAACTTCAGCAGTTTAATTGAGTACAGAACAAAGTAAGAATGCTACCATTCAGAGTCTACCTTTTCATAACAGAAATTATCTTGAATAATTATCAGAGAAATATCTGTATACGCTATGCAAGTGGAGCAGGTACAGCATGAAATATCATTTTATTTCTATTTAATGTAAATTCCTTAGAAATATCTTCTGAATTGCCCTGCTAAATTAATAACTGCAGGGTTTCCATTCCACAGAGATTGCATTTATATTCAAAAAAGGCTACTACTTCTTATATCTTCCACTTTTTGATAGAAAGGAATTTACATATCCTGTTTTGGCATAACATTATATGTYCAAGAACATATTAGTGAGCAGGTAGTGGGACAAATGGCAGGCTTTCAAATACAGATTTGTCCTCATGAAAGATTTGAAATAAGCTACTTGTCTGCATGCATCCAAATAAAGTCTGCAATAACTTCTTCTATAATAAACAATAACACTAAAAATAAAGCTCTCATTTATATATTATCAACRAATGCCTAATTCCAATAGCAGATCTTGGCGAAAACAGAAAACATGCATGCAAAATGCTCTAAATAAAGCAAAATACCTTTTTTCCTTTTTCTTATATTCAGTGCTGGCCACGCATGTTTACTAGCATGTTTACTAGCAGGTGACAAGATCAAATCATTTGCTCATACTCGTCTAAATCTCTTAGCTGCTCTCTATTTTACGCACCAGTTCCCTCGGATGGAATGTTTCTTCCTGTCGAAAAATCAAAAGGGCAACGGTCCCTCCCATCTTGGTACTTCGCAGCAAGGACACAACTTCTTCTTGAGTTTTGCCTGTTAAATCAACTCCATTTACCTGTAACAAAGGAAATGTTAGAAATGAGTAAAGCTCTAAARCAGGGAAACCAGCAAACACTTATAGCAAAAAGTCATGTGAATCATACAGGACAGTATTACAAAACCCTCACTGGAGCAATCTGCTTATTAGCTCACATTAAGCTTTCATTTAACAGAGCTAATTAAATGGTCATCCTTCCCATACAAATACAGGTAACAAGCCAGACAGTTATACTTCCCTTTTCAGCAACAGTACAGCTCAGTATACTCTAAAGACAGCAAATCCCATTTACCAGTATTTCYTACACGAACTTCTGCATAAATATCTCACGGTAAAATCAACGTATGATCCCAAACTTGTCCTGTTTCCACGTGCCTTGGTGTTATATATACTTTCCAAATATATCTAGCACAACGAATTGTGACAAAAGGAGAAAGTAATTTTTCCCCAACTAAGTTTGGGGTCGCTACTCTTATCTTGTCTCTGTTGATCAGTCCAATCCTTTGGCCTCCCCATGCCACAGATCAGGACAGGYAGGTATGGAATACAGGCAGGATTTCTCACTGTGTGAGCTAACTTCACTAAGGGAGAAGCCAGAAAAAGATCGAATACTCTCAGGCGTGCCTGCTCAGAAACATTCAGGAAATGAAGGCAAATCAAGTGACAGTGTTAAGCAAGGGAGCATGGTGCTCAGAAGTYAGCAAGCCATCTTTTTCTTCCACTCCTAAGAGAGCACAGCTCACACAGTTGAGATGCCATAGCTGTCGWCTTAAATGTTTCTCAGTCCCCTTCTACTCAAGTCATCTGGGTTACCCTGAATTACAGTAATTACAGAGGGCTATCCTCCAGAAACAATTCAAGCTGACTTGGCCAATTTTGCAGTAAAGTGAAGTTAGAGCACTGAGAGGCACTTACAGACTCAGCTGTACCTCCAGCGTCATTTGGCTTAGGGACAGTAATGAAGAGCTGTGGGTGGTAACATCTTGTATCACTCCAGCTAGATTTGCAGAAAGATCTCTGCGGTGCACCTATCTAAGAGAAATTTAGCTCCCTTGAGGACATCCTTCCTTTAGGAGGGAAGTGGCCTTGATTCTCTGTGGGACTCTCCTCCTCTTAAGTCCCTTTCAGTTTATTCACTAAACCTTTTCAGGGTAATGCCTCCCATCCTTGGCAACATCTTCAATAATTTCTGGTCTGTCACTCCATGCTGATTTAATTCTACTTACTAGGTAACAATCACTTTGCTTTAATTTGTTCCTAAACCGTAACACAAGACTATGACACTGTATTCACATAAGGACAGGCAAACTTATGTTTCAATAGCATGTCTGAGTCCAGCTCTTTCAATAGTTACATACTGAAAATGTCCAGCAACTTGACCTCTTACCTAAAATAAAATAAAGCTGAAAAAAGGAAAAAGAGGGAAAAACTCTCCTATAAGCCTCTGGAAGTGAAACGGTGTGTGGGCTCATGCCAAAACACATACAAAGAACATGTAACATTTCCTCACCTCAATTAACCGGTCTCCAGCTTTTAATCTCCCATCTTGAATAGCTGCACCTCTCGGAAGGATATTTTTCACATAAATTGGAGCAGAGCCACCAATTGGAACATCTCTTGAAGTAATGCTAAATCCCAAGCCTTCTGTACCTGCATAAAGAATGTACATTACTAGTTAAAATGCACATTTTATATTACATATTGTTTTTACCAAACAGAATGCAYGTATACCTCACTGATACAATCCATGAAAATACACATAAGATGCAAGAATTACTTCATGACAAAAAAAGAAAACAAAAKATCTACAAGAAAGCTGTAGCTGAAACACTGAGTGTGGGCACAGGTGGCTCAGTATGCCCCCCCTACAACTTGCTGTTCTGACAATTTCCAAGTCATTGCCATATTTTCGACTTTCTATTTCAGATGAGCTGAGTGACAAGGAATCAGAACAAAGCATAGCTGATACCMTATCACTGTCTTCCCCCTCATCAATCTGGATCTCATCAATGATCTTTTCTTTCTCTTTTGCAGCTCTTTCAACGGCGACAGCAGATGCTGCTGGCCACGGGGCTTTGCCAGGTCACTTGTGGACACTGGCAGGTGACAGAACTGGAGCTCAGTGGTCTCATTTCTTCTGTTYTTAGGGACCTTTTCAAACAACAGCTCCTCTGGCCCAGGGCTCCAGCCCAGCTCTTGCTGGGTTCCACCCCACTGTCTGTCATGCAGGCAGGGAGCAAACACAGGCTGCCACTGCTGAGGTCCTGATCTAGGTGATCACACTTGGCTAAGACAGACTGAAGCAAAACAGAGKCATTTGAAATGACCTGGAGAAATCCAGAGAGGGAGTACAGTCAGTACAGCAAAGGAACCTTGTTTATATTTCAGAAAAATCAAGTTACCACCAGTTMTGGGATTCCTAAGCTGAGGACAAACAGAAACCTTTCAAGCTACACAGAAAGCTCATTTGTGATCCACTCTTTGATGCARTCTATCCAATGTCACCAACAACTCCTCAAACTCTACAGTGAAACCTGCCACTCACTCCCCCCTTAACATTACACACCAAGTCTATTCAGAACACTTAATGCAGCATGTCAACAGATGGCCATCCCGTGGAGAGCATCCCAACACAGGGTCAGCACCTACCACTGCATTGGAAACATCCCACAGGTTGTCAAGGCACAGTTCCCTTGCCAGGCATACACAGGCCTAACCTACATTTCAAGTGACCTACTATGGCAGTTAGGACTCAACAGTATCAGGTATGYCCCTAAAAGTTGCACAGCACACCCTTTGTAAAATGTCATGGGGACAGAAACCAAACCCTTATGAAACAGACCTCAGCTATGAGYCCTGGGAAGCCTAACACAACCCATGTGAAAGCCAAACAACTACTGAAGCATTTGAGTGTTAATGTATTTAAGAAGGAAAAAAAAAAACCAGCTCTGCAACAGCAGCCAGAGAGATGAGTGAGTGAGAGAGCTCTGCAGRTCCCAAGGTCAAGGAAGAACAAGGGAGAGGAGGTGTTCCAGGTGCTGGAGCAGAGATTTCCCTGTAGCACACAGAGAAGATGGAGAGGCAGCTGTGCCCCTGCAATCCATGTGGGTCATGGTGGAGCAGAGATCCCCCTGCAGCCTGTGGAGGATCCACACCTGGGCAGGGAGATGCCCAAAGGARGCTGTGCCCTGTGGGAAGCCAGCACTGGAGCAGGCTCCTGGCAGGGACCTGTGACCCCAAGGAGAGGAGCCCAYGCTGGAGCAGGGTTCCTGGTGGGATCTGGGACCCTGTGGGGGACTGATGCTGGAGCAGYCCATTCCTGAAGRACCCCACGGAAGGGACCCACACTGGAACAGCTCCTGTAGAACTGCAGCCTGGGGGTAGGATCCAGGCTGGAGATGCCGGTAAAGGACATTCCCATAGGAAAGGCCCCACCCTGCGGCAGCACAAGACCGTGAGGAGTCCTTCCCTGAGGAGAAAAGGGTGCCAGGGACAGTGTGAGATGAACTGACTGCAGCTCCCATTGCCCATCCCTGTGCACCGCTGGGAGGAGAAGGAGGTAGAGAATCCATGAGTAAAGAGGAGTCCAGGAGGAAGGGAGGGGTGGGGGGAACATGTTTTAAGATTTGGTTTATTTCTCATTACCCTACTCTGATCTGATTGACAATTAATTAATTTCCCCAAGTCAAGCTGGCTTTGCCTGTTACAGTAATTGCTGAGTGATCTCTCCMTGCTCTTATCTCAACCCACAAGATTTTTGCTGYGTTTCCCCTCCCTTGTCCAGCTGAGGATGGTGAGTGGTAGAGCTGCTTGATGGGCACCTCGTGTCCRTCCAAGGTCAACTCACCACAATGTTAATTTATTTCTATTAATTAATTCATTTCTGTTCTCTATGTTTAATTGCCAATGAGCAGATTAATATTCACTAATGAAAAGAAAGCAGGAGTCAAATAGAGTCACCAGTAGTCTACATACAGATTTCTGAAATCTGCACAATTGCACTGGATTAAAATTTAGTACARTATATTTTATTATCAAGACAGAAATCATGTTGAGAAGTAAACTGACACAGGTGATAGGACTGGATGTGACAAACTTTCAAAATTTTCACCTTGAACATAACTAAGTACTCCTGAATAGACAGTAAGGGAATGTAGATCTTATTGTTCAGGAAATCTGGATCAATTCCTCTAGGTTAATTATTTTGAGACAACTTGCCTTCATTCTGCAGCATTCAAGACAGTTGACATTTGAATTTGAAAATCTTCATCCACTTTCAGGCCAATATAAAATTTATCAGAGCTGTTTCACTGAGATGAAAAAAAATRCTAGATCTCATAACATCCATATTTTACTTAGGAGGCCTCGCAATCTTAATGATGCTTCAAACATTCATAGAGCTCTTTAATTCCCTGCAATATGTGAAGATGATCTGAATAAGTTTTTTTTTTAAGCCACATCTCAGCTTTTTATTGAATTTATCTTTTTCTTATTATAAGGATCTGTGTTGAATACTGCTCTTTGAATACAGGTTTTGTCTGCTAAAATTTCTAAAGAAATATCAGAACATGAGTGCACTCCCAGGACAATATTTCATTATTAATAAGCTTAATCCCCACTGCCTGATTACAGCATCATTACAGATGTCTGGTTCACACACAGCACTTCAAACCCCCGTGGAAAAAACAGAAGTTGAAATGTTCACATTACAAATGCACACAGGATATAAATTTGGACTGTGGCATTTTCTGCTGTCAAATCTCCAGAAAGTCTTTACCAAAGCCTGCAGAATGCCACAAATCCACACTGAACCCAGATATTAGCAGAAGACAATTCTAATTACTTATTTCTGTGGAAAGAAGGAGCCTCGACTGGGCTGTGTTTTACTGTGCTGCTCCACATGAGGCAGCTTTTGGGTGTAATTTTCTTTTTACTGTTTCTCTGCTTCAGTTGGCCATTCATACCCCTTAGCTGCTTTTAGCTGGATGATACAGCTTCATAAACTACTGTGCTTATTATATATAAATTAGATGTTCACAAGACCAGGAAATAAATGGATATACACCCAACCGAGGACAAAAATAAATATGACTTCTGTGACTGAATTGATTTTAATTTYTTTTTCTTTTTATACACSTAACTGATTTAGTTCTCTCCACTCCATTCATTTCCATTCTCCTGTTGATAGAAATACATATAAGATCTTAATATCTTCCTGCTGCTAAAAYGTTTTCATTTCTTAGGGTGTGAAACTGCATTATAATAATGAGAACTGTGCAAACATATTGTAGGCTTCTCTGACTTATGCTAGTGATACAGGAGAGACTGGACACACATACAGGTAGAAMCACAGTGAATAGAAAAGAGAACGAATTTCCATATTTTTGAGAACACGGGAGGTATCCCACACAGAGCTAGGAGCTTTACTTTGTAAYGTTTAGATTTTTTGAGCTATGTTCACCTTAATCTCTTCTAGATTTAAAAAACGGTAAATTTTAGAAAGGGTGGAAAACATTTTCTACCTTCTATAGCTGTCATCTCTGACAATAATCAAACTATATCGAGTGATAACAACATTTAAAAATTACCCACTAATTTGTGYAATTCAGATTCTTAGGCTTCTTTGATAAATCAGCAGCTCTCTCAACAAGTTAGAGTCCCCCTCCTTTTTGAATGTGAGGCTCAACATGCCTTCTCAACATTACCCTCAAGAGCTCAGCCAGCTCTCAGCTGAAGACAAAGTAGTTTTAGATTAATAAAAAGGGCAGTTACAGTTGTAAAAGATCTGTTTTGTACAAACAGAAAAGTGGCAGATTTGATGTCTCAGTTGCTGTTTTGGAAGAAAAARAATTTAATAGCTTTAAGGCAAGGGAGTGAGGAAATCCATACCTGTAATTTAATTAAACGTATTTTCAAAATGAACATTGTAATTTCATTTCGAAACAGTCTGATCACAAACTGACAGAACGTTAAAAATTTTATTAAATTTTCCTACAGGTGACTAGACTCATATCTCCCAGAGAAGAAGTGTTTAATTTCTCACTAATGCTGGATTACCTTCTTGACTGTGGAAAGAATGTGTCTGGCATAACATTTCTGTCTCTCTAAGGCTGTTCTGTACAAAAAGTTGTGTGCTCCTCATCCAGCACCAACTGCAGCTCAAAATTCTCAGCAGCAAAAGGTGCTCCTGGGTAGAAGTACTGCCAGGACATGATATAAAAAGCAAGGATCTCCTCTGCGTTACCTCCAGTGTTTCCATCCCTCTCAAAAGGACATTGGTTCAGAGACCAGTAAAGAACCAACGAAGGACCTACACTGTGAACACCTTATAATACTTTTCTTACTGTTGTCTTCCCTTTCAGCACTGCCAAGAGTGCTAGAATTAAATAATGCTCTTTCTTCTCATCTAACTTAAGAAAATGCAGGTGAGTTCTCAGGTAGCTCAGTACAGAACTCTCTAAATTAAAAAAAACAAAAACAAACAAACAAAAAAACCACACAAAACTTCACTTCTAAAACAATAGAAAACATCTAAAAACTGACAATTGAAAGCCACATTTTTAATACTTATGCAAGAAAGGCAGGGAACTTTTCAGAGCCACCTAAACAAGGAAAACTCATGTGGGTGGACAGTCCTCAGAATAAAGGATTGTTAAGGAAAAGTGTAGATTCTTCAGGAAAGACAAACAACGCACTCTCCCTTTCCTAAAACAATAAGCAATGTTGGTTGCAAATAGACACAAAATCACACAAATAACAAAATAAATCATTCCTCACTTAATTAAAGTAGTAAATTATACATGAATGGAGAACAAGGAGAGTGGTAACATTACAGTACAGCTAAGCAGAAGGGCCAAATGTTCTCTGACAACAGTCAGAGCAGACACTGTCCTTCCAAGCACTTCAACTCCCTGTTTTTTTTGACAGGAGACTCCTTCTGAGATCCAGGTATACATATGGATGACTACTGAAATAATTATCCTAGTGTTCTATGCTGGAAAGCAGTTTTTTATGAAGGACTGAATCTCATGTAAGATTAAAACAGAAAAAATGCTCTTACCGTAATGGGCATCACTAAACTAACCAAAATCATTTTACTGCTCCTAGTTTAAGCCCCGTATTTTCAGAATTCGYGCACAAAATGTAGTCAGGCTTACTGTACATGCAAATGATTGCTTAGAAGGCTGACTGCTCAGCTGTCTACAAAATTTCTGCAGCCACATGCACAATCAAGACTAATTGCAAGCTCATTTTTATGTAGTTGAGTGATTTGAAACAAGTGTGGGTTTTTTCTCAAAGCAAAGCTCAGACGTCTCAAGAAGATCTTTGATCAACCTAATAGAAACATTCTTTTCCCCTTATACTAYAGCCTGCTAATAGTGATCAGAAGTGGTTTTAAAAAATAGGAAGATGAAACTTGATGCAGTTTATGCTTCTTCAGTGATTAATAATGCCCAAAATTATTTGCTTCAATTTTGAATCTCATTTCTCAAGGTCACTGAAGTAATTTAGGAATCTACATGCYTCATTTCAAATGTGACAAACACCCTTTCTTCATCTGAACAGGAATTTTAAGAGAACATATCACTTCAAAAGGAACTTGAAACAAAAAATTTAAAATGTCAGTTCAAAGTCTGGCTCAAGAAACTGTGGGGAAAACAGGAGAGTATAATGAAAAATGCATATAAATCTGTACACTTCAGATACATGATGCAGGATATCWCACAGAAAAGTTCAGGGTCCTGTCTTGTTCACTCTGTTACATGAGCCCAAGTAAAACAAATCATTGTCCATAGATGTGATCTACTCCAGAGCAAATATGGTACCATTCTAAATTAGCATAGTCCCAAAGTCTCCATGGATTCTTATTTGTGTCCCTAATGACTTCTCGCAGAAAGGAACTTGGGTGCAGCAGGGCTGAGTGYCACTGTGCCAGCACTGAATGCCCAGTCTCCTGCACACAGGATGTAACACTATGAACCTCAGCAAGGCCAGCATTCCAACAGGAATACAAGAAGAAACTCTCAAGAGCAAAGTCTTGTAATCCTGCTCACTCTACAATCTAAACATTTTTCTCTCCTGCACTGTGCACAGGTGCCTCCTTTGTTTCAGGACTCACCACCTTCTAGAACAGAGCTGCTACATACTGTCAGTGATCAAATTGGTGAATGCTACAGCTTTCCTGCTCTAAGGTATCCTACACTTGTGTCACTCACTTCTGTCCCTTTCTTTTCCTTGTTTTGCCAGAAATAGGCCRAAAAGGAGGGGATGATCACAACTCTCATGGTCAGTAGCTAAGTCATCTCTGGAAGTGGGGARATGTGGACTGAAGTCCTGATGCACTGAATACTTCAGACAAAAATGAGTAWAATACTTGGTGGAATTAGGACCAACTTAAGAAACATGAGCTCAGTGCTGACATTTTACTTCGAGAATTTTATATTTAATTAAGCTACACAAATATGTAGTTATAGATAGAAATCATATGATGCAATGATCATTATACTTAAGGGCAATCAAATAAGATAGAGCTAATTTACAGACCAAGTACTTCAGGCTTGTCTTAGTACAGCAGTACCAGAAGCAGCAGATATGAAATCTGAGTAGACCTCCAATGAAACTTCCARTGAAAAAGCAATCTTTTGAATGCTTTAGTGAGTATCAGGCTAAATGCTGTGAGTTACTAAGTGCTCAAAGACTGAGCCTTAGAGTCATTTGCTGTATAATTGGTTATTTATTATTTATAAGTGTTGTACTAAATTTCTCTCAATTGCCTTGGCTTGAAAACTTGAAGCCAAAGAAGGAACACTCTGGGAGTGTTCTTTTGTATATGAGGTCAAAGTTTGTCCTAACACTCTRGGTRTTACATCAGTGGTATTATTTKCTTTATTCATYAGCTGYAAAGAACTATTTTTATTTATTTATACTTGCTGCATATCAGTTTACACCAAAATGTGTATAAACATAGGCTCACTGTCATGTCTTGCATCTTAATTTGTGTGAGCTATTAAGCTAGACTGTTATACAGCCCTAATGGCATTAGKATATCAGCAATAACCCCTACATCTATATGCTAAAAGTTCAGGCCTTGACCTTTAAGGCAAGATAAACAGATATCCATTTTCATTTAGAAAAGCCAACAAACATTCTGCAMTGACTGAAACATATGACTGACCTTCTCTTCTGACTTTATTAAACAGCTAAATCCTATGAAAGTTCAGGTTATTTTAAAATGCCAAWTCAGCAATAAATATTAAGAAATCATAATTACAGAGGCACATATTGTAGGGYTATCCTAGAATGTCATCCTATATAATAAAGCTCATGCAATATATAGAAATACAGCTGTAATAAAGGTCTGTCTGTATTGAAAAAATGYCAATTCCCATATACTACACCAATAATCAGAATGCAGAGGTTAAATCAACACTAATTTCAAGACAATACCTTGCATGCATGTGTGCCTTAATGCAGCCCACAATGAGTTTTTAAAGTAATGATGCTTGGTGAAGTAACAGCTGCCTATCAACTACAAATTAAAACATTTKTTAAATATCTATAAAGCCTGTATTATTACACAATCCTTCCTTAGAAATAATCATCAAAAACAATCAACATTCCTACTGCACTCGTATTTATAATAAAATACTTGGGGCATCCTTAAGTGTATTACATTTGTTGCTCCATATGTGTGTTCTCAGTGATCAAATGAAAGCCAAAATGGGAGGGCATGCCTTTTTCTACAGTGGATATTATCAAATGAAAGAGAGTGATGATAAAAACGCATCTTTCCTTATGCACATTTTTCTTTRATTTTACCATGATAAAACAGTCTCTATGTAAAATCTGAGGTAGGTGCCATTTCATCATAAGTAGTATTTTCAAACAAGCAAACTGCTAAGAACAAATATCTCCTTTAAGCTTCATTCTAAACATATTTCAAGGCTTTAACTACTGTAAGAGCCATCCAACTTCTCTGGTATGAACTAGATGTTCAAGTACCTTAGAGATCACATTTCATMAACAGGTAGCATGTATCTCCTTTTACTCCAAACCCAGCTAAGATATTGGTGCCAGCAAGGATAAATTATATTATAGMCCTGGGGGGAGTATTTCTGCGACAGTATGCAGTGCAGATGACCAAATACATCATATCACTTTCAAAAAATCTGTAACGCACCAAAATTATATCCTTGTATCTTTTGAGGAGCTATAACACCCTAACTGTTTCATGCGAAAATATTGTGGTCCCATGTTATATAATCATTTCCTGGTGCTTTTAAATTATATTAAATGTTTATTTCTACTTCTCTCCAAGAATTCTTTTATGTACTGCCCAAGTAATAGACTTCCACAGACACAAAAAAACCCAGGTAAAAATCACTGTAGTGACTGAGAGCATATTTATAAGCATGCTGATTCCTTAGTCAACCAATAACAAGAAGTTTTTCCAAGCAGGCTGATCTGAGCTGATGGCCTAGAGAAATTCTTGAAGGAGCATCAACAACAGAAGCAAACTGTCAACTCAACCTTATGTCATCCAAGTTTGTAGAGCTTAAAATTCAGCAACCAGAAAGAAGCAATCTGGTGGTTCATGCGAAGTTCATAGAAAGGAAAGCATAAYGATAACGTGACAAGTAGGCTGGTACCTGTGAAACTGTAACATCTCTACTATTCAGTACACTATCTTCAATGCCTTTCAATAAAACGATTAATTAGTAAATGTTATTAACATTAAACACAGAGTGTCTGAAGGGGAATGCACCCCAAATTCATGGAGAATACTGTCATATAGGTAAACTTTGTGCTGTGTGATGTAAACACTATTCTTGTTGCTAGAGACCAAATTATATCTAACCTTAAACATGCTCATTTGAATACCATAAAGCTTACAGCATGTGTAATCCTTTAAAAAAATCATTTCCCAAGAGCTAAGAATACTGACATCTAAATGTCATTTTATTATACTTCAAACTATCTTAAAAGCATCTACACGGTAACTATACAAAAATACCAAATTTTCTCACATCATAAAAATTTAACGGCTGTACCAATGCTTCTACATGTGCACATATAACACAGATGTTGAGATAAGCACACACTGCTTTAAATAGTGTCTCTCAACCCCATTTAAATTATATGAGCATAAGGGCCAAGATAGGAAATACCACATTACATCTCAACCAAATATCTCAGTGGAAAAGAAAGCTTTAGCTGGAAATTACCAATGTCCAATGTCCAATTTACCAACTGGATCCAAAACACTTTAAAATCTGAAGGCAAAATTCAATTTGGAAAGTCGTAACTGTGAAGTGCAGAACATGGGCCATTTTAGCTTAGTTGTTTATATTAAATAGTTCACCACTCCTGGGGTCTTGGCCAACAGAATTTAAGAATTTACTGCACTACTTTATTGGCTGAGAAACAGAAAACAATGTTAAAGCACTCCTGAAAATGGCCTTTTGCAGACATGCTGCACACGCTGAACGCAGGATGGGTCWCCTGGGCCAGCTCTCAGGGACAGCTCCGTGTCTTGGCTTCAAAAATCCACACACTGCATCCCCTGTGCTCCTGCCAGYCATCCTGGCCTGGACAGTGGCACTGAACACACCCACACACCCTACACACACACCTCACGCTGTATGGGGAGCACTCCAGTGCCTTACCTTTCCTCAGCTGTATACTGAGCCTCTTGCCTATCTTTTTGGTGTTATAGCCACTGTTTGCAGTGGAGGTGAGAACTTTCTGAGGTGACGGTACCAGGCCAGAGGGTGGTTTCCCTGATGAGTTCACACTATGAGGTAGATGCGAGTAGGAGTCTGTCTGATCGGACTGGGTACCCGCTCTAGACATTCTTTGCAACGTGTGAAGTCCAGAATTGTTCATACTTTTCCCATCAGCATACTGGGAATCGGGGCTGAAGCGGCTGGGGTAGTACACGCTCTTCTCACTTTGGGACAATTGCTCGTACTGCTCCTTATTCGCCGCRGGGACCACGTGGAACCAAATGAACGGCGTGCGCATGGCTTGGCGAAACATATGCTGTGCTCTAGGTTTGGAAAYGAACAGAAAATTAGCAAATTAGGACTGGCAGACTACAAGGCATTATAAGCATAATTACTAATGTTAATTAAGCAACACGAGCTGACAGACACATTGCACTCGAGCGTAAACCATAAAACTGGAATCTGTTCGCTGGCCTATTTGGTCGGCTTTTCGCTAAGGTTTACTGCTTTAGGGCAACACTATGGTTAAATATGCTTAACAACTGATGGAGCAAATACTGGATTCAGAAAAGCRAAAATTTTAACCACAGTCTTGAAATGCGGACAGTTCTACAGCAGGGCTGCGGTGTCCTTTTGTTTTGAACCTTGCTAATTGCAATAATTGTGATAACTGTTACTACGGTAACAACGGAATTATTAGAATGAAAATTACTCTTTATAAAAAGACTGTGTACTCCACATTTTTTTGATTATATGCAGTGTTGCTACCAGTSTAGCTTACACTTCAATTTTTGTAAGTCAGCAGTCTATCAAAATACAACATTAAGAAATAGGAAAAAATTGCTCAATCCTGTAAAGACACTGGGCTCAAGGTCATGATCCGAAGCATACAAAGTCAACAAGTCTCTTCACAGACTTCACAAATTGTGATTCAGAACCTTAGAACAAGCACAGACAAGCTGCTTTCAACCATATGGTACAGGACTATGTTTCAATTCAGGTTAGAGTCTAAGAAATTAAAATCACATTTCAAATATATACACTAAGTATAAGATGATCAGAACAAATGATATTCCTTTGGCCCTCAACATGTTAGAGATTTCAGAACAATATTACCATGTATGAAATCACTCATTATCTGGATACCTCCTTTTTTTTTTTTTTTCTTTCTCTTACCTGAGTGTGAACTACAGCCTAATTTCCCTCTTAAAAGTCAGATTCACCATTTTGAGATTCTACCAAGTCCAGCCAACCACTAAGCAAATATTTATCTCTCAAACTTCTCCAGGAAGTTTCTCCATACATAATACCTTTAGTTCTCACACAAACAAAAACCACATATTTTTAAAACATTAAAAAGATAGTAAAAATACAGTAAAAATATAGTCTTCAAGTTGTCCATACATATTGAACGTGGTACATTGCAAGTATAAGAGCAAAAGTCATTTGGGAACTTAAAGAAAAACAGCTTACCAATATGAAAAGAAAAAAATCTATAATGTACAAAAATAGTCAAATGAGAATTGCATATACTCTAAAGACAAAAATTATCCCAGTATTTTTTTTAGTCTGGCTATACACAAACCACTAATGTCCCTTAGTGTATCTTTTCTTTATTAGAAAGGAAAGTTTAGAGCTTTTTTTCTTACCTTCCTCACATTATTCCAAGGTGCCGTGTTAAAGATTAAATAAYGCAGTGTAATGTGCAGTGAGAACACTTACTGTTCAAATCTCCTGTTCCGCAGGTCTCCATCATTAATCCTGACAATACAATCATTCTCACGGAAAAGGTTTTCTTGTTCAGCTTTTCCACCCTTCTCCAAACGCTTCACTAGCAGCCCCAGGGTTCTGGAACATTAAGATTACAAATTATTATTATCTGAATAATTTGCAACACAGAAAATCCTATTGATTTAATATTTTATCATAATCACTACAGAAACTGTATTTTAAACTGTCTTTACCTTGAAGTAGGATATCACAGTTTCAAACAAMTTCATGAATTACCTGATTTATTACCCCTTTTCCATAAAACAAAAAGCCCAGGTGAATCAAACATGTCAAAAGTAAGAAAAGGCTGTGTGATGACAGCACATCCATTCTTGAAAAAGGCCAAGATTTCTGAGTAGTGAAAGCTCCAAGACCCACCACACATCAGAGAAAAGGCATTTTTTTCTGCTAGTTAGCCGGAGCTGAATTGTTTCAAACTAAAATGTGAATTTGTGAATTAGCAGAGAGACTGCTACAGCCATCACTACTCGTTCTGTGGAAGTGAAATGTGGGATCATCTCACGTAATAAGCAGCCTGTAATGAGGGGATGACTAGAGAATTCAAGAATTTAATGCGAAACAAATGCTTTTATTTTTAAATCTTAACTATTTTTAATAAAACAGAAAAGAGGAAATTAAAAATTGAAATGYCATTTTTTAATTCAGAATCTTAAATTAATTAACTGAAGACAATTTCGATTTAATAGCCTCTGTGCAATAAGTTAGTCCCCTCTGTCTCGTGCCAGTGTCATTTTAAGGACATTTTTAAAGAGAAAAGGTAAAGAAATATTCAACCTGAAATTAAGGCRTGGATCCTGAAGAATGGACTTGGGAGGTACTGGCAGGATAGTACAAAAAGTCAGTGATGTTTCTATACCTGAACTTTAAGTTTGAAGGAGGACTCAATCTTCAGGACTATTCTCGCATCAACACTGCACTTGACTTTTTTTTTAAAGAAGATCAGATTTACACTGAAACCCCACAGGATGTATCAGTGGGTCAAATTCACATCATCCAAGTAAACAGCATTGCTTTTTTCAGAATTTGTTTCAAGGCATGGCATGGAAAACATTTGCTTGTGTAGCAGGGATTGCAAGACCACACATGTTTTTTAAGCAAAAACCTTCCAGTGATCTCAGCACTTCCATTCATACATAATACCTCGAAGTGAATGAGCAGTCAGTGGTGCTTAAAAGGACTCCTCATGTGCTCAAAAGTTATATATTCACTTCAGCCCTTCATCAAATGGGTCAGAAAAGCAAAATTAACTTATTTCTTCCACCTTAAATTCCTCATTTACCAATTTCTCATCAACATATACAAATAAGACTTTTTTTACCAAACAGTCATACATTTTCTCCTACAGGGCAAATAAAGGAGTAAGAGAAATGATCCTAGTAATACTTCCATTTTGGAACCACCTAGAGACATTAAGATATGATGTTSAAAGGATCTAAACATGTAAACAGACCATGAGGAGGAAAACAACATAAAGCATCTGACAACACAAATTATCAAATGAAGCTTGAGTCAGACATTTGCATGACAAAAAAACTCTACAAGTCCACCACAGTGGCACACTAACCTAATGACCATGATGTGCTCCATTTATTGTACTACAATTTTCTGATCATTATTAAGATATGTAGYCACAGGAGTAAAACAAAACCATTTCTAAAATATTGATTCAATCCCTTTTTTCTTTCTGTTYACTAAAGTAAGCTTTGAGGGCAGTCTCAGATTTTTTTAAACTGATAAATAATTATAGAAGAAAATATAATAATCTGAAGAAATTATAGATGGTTTGGTAGTTGCATAAAGAACCAAACTGACAGTTATRTTAATAGTAAGAAAGAAAAAATACTTGTATGCCTTCACTACATTATTTTCATTGGAATTACAGTCTTGATGCACAGAAAACTGATGTGGTAGAAAAGTTTGTGACTTTTTCACTTGTGAGTTGAGTTTCTTTTGGGGAGACTTTGAGCCACAAAGTAAAGCTACTGAAGAGGATAACCCTAAATGGGGAAGAGACAGACAAAGCAAATATAAAATAGGGAATGCTACATTTAAAAGAAAACCAATAAAATATTTGAGGGGAGAGGAAGGAATTGTGTCTACTCTTGCTTTTCTTTACTTGATGCCCAACAGYTCTTTGATGCAATGTACTCCTCTGCAACGTCCAAAGACAATTCAGAATTTGGATGTGCACGCAATGCTTGCACAAGAGCATACATAGTAACAACAACAGGTGTTTGGTTTATATGGGTAAATATTAAAAAAAATCAAAATATCAAAACAATATCTACACAAAGTAAAAAAAGCTACATTAATACAATGACAATATGGTGTACAAAATAATGTGGTTATTTCATCCCAATGTCTCCATGTAGTCATGTYTCCATGATTACAAAGTAATTGCTCCATCAATAGTTTTGACAYAGCATTTTTCTTGAAATGTTGGTTTCTACTGTCTCACATTCTGAATTTATATTAAATTATTTATGCAAGGTGTACCTGCACACATGGTTTGACATTTCTTAAATTTATTCCACTTAGGCTCTCAAATCTAGTAAAATATTACTAATCCTAAGCAATAGTAAAATAATGTATCAGATAAATAAACTACCAATCAAAATCAGAAATAATCTCATTAAACAAAGGCTACAAGTTCYGCTAATGCAAGACTGCTCATCTCTTAACACAGCATATGCTGCTCGTGAGGACTTTGCTTTTTAACAAATGTTAGAGCTAGGTTAACCAAGGCATATAAAGCTAAAATCATTGAGAGTAAATTCAAGGCTGGCTGAACAGACTGAGCCAAACCTGAAACCAGGATCCTCACAATGCCTTTTAATTTACTTAAYTTTTTATATTAACACATGATGTAAAAGATCCCTTTAGACACAATTCCAGAAGTAATTTCCAGAAAGTCTGTATAGCAGAGAAAACTCAACTAAAACTTACAGGAAACGTATGTTTCTCAAAAATTAACAAAAGCCTAGCAATTTCCTACAGTATTTCTTCAGCATATCATGGTTAGATGCAAAACGTGACTCTAAAAAAAGATTTTATGGGAATTCATGTTTGTTGTTGCAGCAACTGGAGATGAACAGAATAGACCTGATATTGCAAATATGCAGTAACCTAAAACAAATTGGATTTTTTTTTCTCTGCCATATGCCACCATCATTAATCCTGCTAAGTGGAGCTCTACTACAGCTTCAATATTATATTTCCTACATTAGGAAGACATAAATTTTGAAAGCATGTAAACTCATCTAGTATAAAGTACAGGAAATCAGTATATACTTTTTTTCCTAAACACAACCATGTAGCTTACAAATGTATGGGTGCATTTGAATTTGCTTGATTTTGTCCAGTTTAAGTAAGTCAATAGTTTCTAACATAAATTCTTCCATTATAAATCTTTTAMATTCCAACTTTTTCAAGAATGAGATTAAGTATCATGTGAATCTTCTCAAAACACTAAGTCTACAGTCATGTTGAAACAATAATGATACATAGAAATTTGGTACCTGTGCTCTTTTAGACTAACATTTGCTGACARGGGAACAGAAGGGAAACTGCCAAAGCACAGATCTCAATCTTTGTATTTGTTTTAAATACCTAAYTGGGAATGTAAGCAGCTGAGATTATATTAGCATTTGCACCACTGTATTTCCACAAGGTTCATTACTCTAATTATACTATTAAAATAAACTCAGCTACATGTGTTAACATTTCAGTTCTCAGTATAAATTACAACCAATGATAAAACTAGAAATAAGCAGCAAATTTTTTATTGACATCTAAATTGCCTGACTTAGCTGAGGTATTTCATGAAATGTGAACTCTCCACATGCCATCCAGATGTATGGAAATGATGATAATTTGTCTTAATAAAAACTGACAGTGTAAGTAAAAATAAAAACTGACATTGAGCATCTAGAATATGATTCGGCCATCACGACCCATTGTACGTACACGTTGAAGTTATTTATCTATTTACCTGCAAGCTAACTGTAAYGTAATCAAATCAGACAGAACAGAAAAGAGCCAATTTAGATGTTTACATAAAGTCACTAACATGAAAAGGCAAAAACTAGATTAAGGTACAAAAATAAGGATTGATTGAAAAGCCGAAGTGTAGCAGTTTCATGCAATGAAAGATCTCTGAGAAGTTCTACAAGAACATAAACAGGGTATAAAATTTCTATATTCAGAGATCAGAGTAGGCAAATCAGCTCATTTGTTCAAGTTAAATTATTGTGGCTTCTCAATGCTAAATTGCACATAAACTCCTTTACCCAACACTGACATCACAGCGCTGCTGTGGAGGCATTTAAATTCCATGCCTGAAGTCCAGAACCAATTCCCAATCTTTAGTAACCACTCCTCAGGTTTTTAGCTTGAGTAATACTTCAAATTATGCTTATAAAACTTTTAAAAGGCTGAGATCAGACAGTTTTGAATTCAGATACAAGAGTGAGGGAATGGTACATTCACTCCACAGAGAATTTTTTCCCCATACATATGTTTTTGAAAGCCACGGCTACCCTTTGAGACTTAAAAGGCTGGAAATGCCAGGAGAAGAATAAATGGAGAGGCAGACAGCCCAGACCTCCTACTTGATCAAACAGAATATGATCATTAGAGGGGCACCTTGAAGGCAATATTATGGACTCTCAGTATAGACAATGGCCATTAGATATTACTTTAGCTTTCTTTGTACCTTGAGTAAAAGACTCAATTTTTTCACAGTGACATGAGGTGATTTATAAACTCTAGAAAATGAAGGCTAATTCAAATTAAAAAAAAAAAAAACCACACAAAAAACCCCACCAAAAAAACCACTATAGAATAGAAAGAGTATAAAATAATTTCTAGTATGTGTAGTAAGGGTAATAAGGGTCTCTGTATGTTTTAATACCCACCTCTATTTGAGATTTTTCTTTCTTTTTAACAAAATCTGTTACATTTGTCAATTAAACTGACAAAAAATTCAGTCTTTTTTTTTTCCATTCTTCTGAGACTTCCTCATATTTTAAGACATTTAGGATTTATAACAAAAAGTACAGATTAAATATTTTTAGCTGCAGGTTTTAGATGTACGGTTAATCATGGATTTTGTGGCATACTTCAATAGGAAGAAAAGCTGCCAGAGCTGTGCATACCTGTCTGTATCAAAGTAACATGCCTGATACTTATTAGTGGATGTTCATTGTGGGGTTTTCAGATGAATATCCAAATCTTTTTCAGCTCTGTTTTACTAAGTAGACTTCAGAGTAGTCTTGGGACTATGGGACTCTAACTTCCACATCATTATTCACAGAGATTTCTGATGTTATCTCATATATTCCTTATGTCAACTGAATCTCTTTCCAAAGACAGACATGGCAGGATTTCAGAAGAGCAGCTAGGGTATAGAGCTTGAGAAGATTTCAAAGACTCTTAAAAGTAGAAGAGGCCGTCTAATGGTAATTTATGCTATAATTACTGTTGAGCTTGCAGAGAACTCTCGGTGCATCCCCACTTAAAACATCAACATAACATCCAGTATCAGCCAGGCTGCTCAAATGCTGCTCTTAAGGGACTGTTTGCTCTTGTCTCTGGCCACCTAATAAGAAGGAAGGATTGGTGCTAAGGCAATTTTGCACAGATTTGATTTTTTTTCAAAAAAATCAAATCCTCTTACTCTTACTCATTTCCTCTTTGTTCTACTCTCATCTAAACACTTTGCTACTCGCCTTCTCTTCTGTCCTTCATTCTACTTCCATTTCCATACCGCCTATTCTGCTCAACACTGCATCTGTGCCATTGCAAAAATGTGCCAGCAGSTTTGCAAACAAAACTTTTATCCTTAAAAATGCACAATCATAARGTGATGAATATGCATGCCCTCCTCCCTTTTGATAAGGTGAACAGAATCTGTTAACAAAAGCATATGATCAAATAGGCCAGTAAAGGACTGATATTTTTCTAGAGGCAAAACCAGAAGGATAATAAGGAAACATATCCATAGAATAAAGTTTCACAATGATGTCTTTACAAATCAATAGTACTTTTCCCAGAGAAACACAGAGTTTTAGGGGTTCTTTATTAAAAAAAAAAAAAAGTCTGAGAACAGAAAAAGTTCTACTGTGAACAGAAATAATTGGTAGCATCTATACAGATGAGGCAGAGACCTTCACAGATTTCGTTAAAGATCAAAGGCCAGATCTCAAGAGATTCTTACTCCAAACTCTCAAAAGACCATGAAAAAGTCCAATATTTTCTCAAAAGAAGTAAAGAACACAGTTATGGCACATAATTTTTAGAGGTCTGGAGTGTTTCCTTGGGGAGGAATCTTTTGGTATAGATTTTTTGGTGYGAGTAGGCTCCTGCTTATTGCATAGGTGAAAAAAGGTAAATTGCATAATATGTTTTTACACCTTTTCACTTTTTCAAGTTATTGATTTAATAACCATTGCCTATTGAGTAATGTTTTTATAAGCAAAACAAAGGAACTACAAGAAAAGTAATTGAAAACATGGCATAACTGAAATTGAASAGCAAGCAAATATAAAACAACATTGAGACAATGGACTAACCTATATGACACATTAGATCTTTTCTATTTGGACATCTCTCAAAGTCTTTACTCAGTCCTGTGTTTGGTTTTGTATAATTAGCTTTCTACTGAGCACATCCCCTGCTCAATTTACTGCAAGCAGGGAGTTGTAAGTTGATTGTAACTGGGAGAAATATTTTTTGCAGCCAGAGGATGAACGAAGAGCAGCCATGTGCTACAGTGAGAAATACGCAGGAAACYGAAGATCCCTGCCATGCATCTGCTCGCTCTCTGAATCCAGCAAAAGGAGAAACAAGTGTGCCCTATCTGCTCAAAAGAAGTGGGAAACCAGGAGGGAAAAAAAAATTAACCAAAACCCCACCAATTGCTTCAAACCTAAAGCTGGGTGTGCTCCTTTCCCTGCCCACACTGGAGGCAGCCAGAGAAAATGTGTTTGTCCTCATGGAAAGCATGMAGAGGTGAGGGTATGCAGACAGTAAAGCAGCAGCACAAGTGCTTAGAATCAATCCCAAGCCATGAACTCCAGTTTGTTTGTTTTTTTTTTACTAGAACACAAAGGGCATGGGAGAAATGTTCCAGAAATATTCTAGATACTCCCCAACTCTGCTCCTCTACACTTTCAAGGGATGGAACCAAGTGTCTTCAGCAGATTATTTTGAGGAGGGCCAAAAAAACTCAGACAGCAATTACACATACCATCCATTTTTCAGTGAAGTGAGTTCTAGTATTTATTATGAAGAAAAAGAGAACACATTTTAATATAAAAATTATTTCCCTTGCAACAGAATTTACTTTTCCAGTATATCCTGATTGAAAACATCTATATTTAAAATTAAGTTTCCTGTAGTAAAAATTTATCATATAATTTTGCATGGCACAGTTRCCATTCTTTCAAAAAGAGGTGATATATTTTACTTCTGTGTTTATGGCTTTTTCATTCAACATGGTCTCATTATGTATGAACAGTTTAAGCTTTGCCTCAGATTTGACAACCACATTAACAGGCTGGAAGTGAATTTCACTTGAGTTAAAATTCTTATTCAAAATGTCAAAATACATATTTTAACATCAGTTTTATTAAACAAGTACTTAGTAGGCAGTCGACATTCTTAAACCCATCTTTTCCTTGGCCTTCACACTGTCTAAATCCCAGACAACTGTGTGAACATTTCAGCCATTTCTACCTCTGTGGGATTTACTTCTGAGTTATATTTGAAGTACTGTTCACTCATGCCCTTTCTATCCTCACTGAATTTACTGAATTGCAGATTATCAAGAGAAGAATTCATCATTTAACAGAAGTTTGCTGTTAATACTTGTAGTCCCCAGAAAAAGCAATCTTAAAGTAAAAAAAAAATTATTTTCTCATAATACATGTCGGTATGGCTATGAAAGCATTGGGGTTTAAGTAAAAACTGCAAATAAAGGTCTAATATTGTGTTTAAAAACCTGTGAAGATATTTGGTATAGAAGGAAAAAATACCTAAAATACTCGAATATTTCTGAAAATAGCATATTGATATTTGAGAGATATACTTGAATAGCAAGTTAGTTTTGTTATTTTGTTAGCTTTTAATTACAAAACTGAAATTGCTAGTGGGGCAACAGACATGAGAACATAACATCCTTTTTCATGTGCAATTAAAGATTACGTCTAATACATATATTTCTTTCCCTTTTYCTTAAAGAGGGAAAACACWGTGTATATTTAAAATATGCAACACCAAAATAAAATGTGCATATATTGCTGAAGAATTATAATTTTTCAAGGTACTTAAACAATTCAAATCCATCACTAATTAATAGAAAAGTTTAGCTATTTTTCTGAGATTACCTTAATGACCCTAAACACCAAAACTCTACATAAGCAACGTAAGTGTTAGAGATTATGGATGATGTTTATTAATAACATTCCCCATGTTGTATTTTTCAATGGAAACTACTTTCTTTACACCTTTTTGGTTTTTGGTAAACAACCAAATTTCAGGAGTTTTAGCATGTAAAACAGGTTCACCTTCTTCAAAACCCGAGTGTTTCAAGTGGTTTTGCTATTTCATTTTAAMCCAAACAGATGGGACAACATGAAATTTTGAAAGTGTGGCAATTGTTTTCTCCCCCTCTCTTAACAAGCACAAGCGTAGGATGCCTCTGGCTTGGAGTCCTGCTGTTATTTGGAAACTTGTGGCTTTAAACAGTCAGCAAGGAAACATTGCACAAATATCCACCCRAATTAAGGCAGAAGTTTATAAATTTTAGGAGTCCAAAAGGAAGTGTCTTTATACTTCAATTTCCCCCGAGATTACAACCCACAATTCTAACTCCTTTTAAGCAAAGCCTTTGAACTACAGAGTCCATTCCAAGCACAGAGACAGTAAATTTGCACTTCTGCCTTTTTGAATCACTGAGACTGCCTCGTGAAAAACACACCATATTCTACAGAAGGYAAAGGTACACAATAGAGAAATTAACACAACTGAGATAAGGCACAGCAAATTACAATGCAAATAAAATCCTACACGATACATTACCTTCCGCCTCGGGCACTGAAAGGCACTACATGGATTCCCAAAGGCCCGCCGTCATTGGAGACCTCGACGAGCTTTACCATATCACTGTGAGACAATGACGAATGAGGGAATATGAACATGTACCGTGAAGGAACCRAAAAACCCCACACAAACATACACAGAGAAACAAAACCATTCCAGAAACCAAGCCATGGTGATGAAAGCATTGTTGAATGCTACGTACCTGAAGATTAATCTGATGGCATGAAAGGAGATCAATCATCAAAAAAWGTTCAATTGACAGAACCAACAGAAATCAATTTTTTTTGTAAATTTAGCTGGATACATAAAAATAGGTATCATCATCACTGCATGCACATTGCTTTATTTCTTTCTTATTCTAAAGTTAAACTGAMCATTGTGCAGAGATACCCTAAATGCCACATACAATTTTTCCTCAGAAGCCTAAAAGCTGATCATAGCGCTAGCATGCTTTAYATTTTTATCTTAGAACCAACGCTAAATTTTAACATTAGATTTCTCATAATAATCTCATAATCAAATGAGAATTATTAAATTTTAATTGGCTAAATCTTTCTAGTTTTAAAACACATTAATCTGTTTAATATAATTCCATTTCTTTTACTAGAAGATTCCTGTATCTCCTTACTAAGCAAAGTTTCTGAAGTAAGATTTAACTGTAACATTCAAAACCAACCAGACGTCCCCTGAAGCAACCATGCATCTAGTTTTCAATTATGATTTTTGCTGTAGTGAGGAAAAAAGCAGAAGAAGAAAATACAGGTTCAGAAAAAGACATGAAAAAAATTGTAGAAATAGATTTAGACCAAATCTATTAATGAGTTTGAAACRTGCCCACATCTGGAAAGGTGGAATATAGCCCATGAACCATAAAGAGCTATAAATACACAAATGAGAAAATAACACACAAAGGCCAAACCTCTCAGTAAAACTGGAAGTGAGAGATCTGAACAGAAGCCACAATCTAAATTTGTGGCTTATGCCTCTCTCTAGTATTACATACTTTTTCCATATTTCTTGGCACTACATATATATACACATAGATCTTTAAGAAGCTTGCTCCTCATAAGCCACAAATAAAATTTAATCTCAAAATGGAGCAAAGAGCAAGACAAATGCTCTGTGATAGCAGTAAAATATTTTCTACTTCTTTCAATAGCTCTTGATCATATAGTGGCCCATCATGAAAGCTTGCAGCTCTTAATTTAGAGTTTGAGAATAAGCAGGCCACATATGGTTGGGAAGTCAACACAAATCCTGTGTTACAGTTTGTTTTACCCTTCTCCTACATTAAATTTTTAAAATATAATTTTAAGGTAGTCTTTGCATTTGGTGTGTGCCTGCATTTGTGTCTGAATTTTTACCCTGATTTTTAAACAACACGAATGGAAGGTTTCTATCCCTGTTGCCACTGTTACCTCAAGAAAGTAGTGCAACAACAGGAGAGCTGAGAGACTTCAGCCAAAAACATGTCATTCTTCAGAACTGGACCAATGTTTAAAGACTGAGAGCAAAACCCTGTGCAGTTTCTCTGACTTCATTTCCTTCTCACTGTATGTYAAAGCTACATTTTCATTAACTAGTGTGCAAAGCAGCTCACAGGACTCAAGCAACTTTTCTGACCTCCAAAAGGAACTCTAAAAGGCATCATTTGCTATTGGTGGGTATGTGATTCTCTGTGATCAACTTTTCTCTGATTCTGCAATTAGCTTGGGSCTAAGAAGGAGACCCAGTGAAATTCCGTGATTCACCTGGAACTGCATAAGTGGAAACACAGTTTAATTTTTTTTTAAAACCCACTTAGTTTTCATATCTAGCATACACCATTTAGCTTGTTCTAGTGCTTGAGTCAGTGATTTTTACTTTGTTCAAAATGCACATTTAACATCTTTGCACTCATTTTTCATATACTTTTTTCTTTAAAAAAGAAAAAAAGTCAATCTCAAATTGAAATGTTAAATTCTGTAAAACAGAAAACAAGAGGAAATGATCACTACCTAAGAGAGATTCTTTCAATCTGGCTTCCTGATTTTCTCAGAAGTTTGGGCCAACTGCTTTAAACAAACACGCAAAGAAGTATGAGATCAAAACAAAACATAAATGAAGTAGCATATGATGAGAAGTCAATAACCTACTTMAAAGCAACACTAGTAAGCATTAAATTTGACAGAAGTTCTGCAAATTCTATTTAGGAAATAGCATTTGGAATCTACAATGTAACAGATTTTGTAARTGGAACCGAGTAAAAAGCACGTTCTACTGCCTAATAGATGTCACCATGATCTTTATCTAACATTTAAATCCTCTGTAYCTAATTCGTAATTTAATTCAAAAATAACAGGAGCAGAAGATTTAATTTTATTTAAAATTTAAGTTAATGAATCGAAAAGATTTAATTTAAGGCCAGAAGSGTTGTTTTCTCATTAATTCCATAGCAAGGTATGGATCAGTCTTTTGCAATGAAATGCCAAAGGTCACATTTGCAGGATCTTTTGATGACATGAAATATCATTTAGTGATTGTATTTTTAAATTAGGCGGAGCTAACAAAACACCAGTTTCGATCCATTGACAAAGGATGAGGCTTTTGACCACACAATTTGTGACCCCCACGCATCTTCCAAGAGACTGTCAACTAGTGACTGGAATTCGGATTTTCCCCTTTGAAATTCTTGCCTGTTGATCTATTTGTACTAGCACTGACCCTATTCCTTCTGTCAAGTTTTCAAAGTTCCATCAAATAAGCATCTTCTTTGAGGCAGAAAATCTACTGTAGCATCAGCACTTATAAATGTCAAGTTTCCAACGCTCATCTTTATACAGGCTTTTTTAACTGCTTAAAATCAGTTTTTAAAAGGTCCATGAAGCCAATTGTTTAAAACCAAAATGACACATGACCTAAAAAAGACTGCCCCACTTCCTTAAGAGCAGTATCACTCATATTATTCTGAGAAATTTTCTAGTCTATGTTCCAACTTAAAACCCATTAAGTCAATATGTTCTGCCAGTAACTTACTCCAGGGAAAAATTGGTAGCATTCTCCAAACCAGTGTCTGCATGTCCAACAGGCTCAACTCTGCTGTTGTCCTCCTCTGTTCGATCTTCATCCTAGATATTAAAAAAAAAAAATAATTAAAATTAGATTTAGCAAGTTAACTCATTTTAGTAATGGCATTTTACCATTCTCAGATTTTTGGGGTTACCACATGTGCACTGGAAAAGTTGTGTTTCCACAACAATAAAAATCTTTCCTCTTCTGTCTGAAACTATTGTAAATTGGTTTTTGTCACTTTATGCATTTTTGCAATGATTTATATCATTTCATCATTGTTATCATTTTACTACAGYTATAAAAGCAATGCTACAGAAGCTATCACAGTCAGCATTTTTGCAAAAGGTTGACAAGCAAAAGCACAAAATCAGCTGAGGATCAGCAGTGTTTAGGGAMACTTCTCCCAGGCTCTCCCTGAGCAGGTTACTGGGGGCTTGACTGAACACAGAAGGCACATCACTGAGGGTCATTTGCAAAGWGTTAAAAACAGTATAAGAAAATGCAGCTTTTGTAATGCCATAAAGTACCAAGAGCTCTTTAAACATTTTATCACAGCCTTTATTAATAACATGCCAAAAAAGACTGATATCAAAGAGTTATGTCAGGCTGTAATGCTAACCAATTGATTTTATTTTTAATTCCACTTTCCAAAAAGTGCATACATTATTCACCAAACATATAACTTCAATGTCAAAGTTGTGAATGGTGTACTTTCAAATTCAGATCAGGGTAATTTAAGGACTTCCAGTAAGAAGATCTAAACCCATGCTTCTATGTACACTAATTATTAGAAGCTTATATTTTAAATACCCATGTAACTAAACAGAAAATATTACAAAGTGTGAGCAGAAGAATTCAAACACAGACTGTAGAGCCAGAGACATCAGGTCAGCAAAATAATATCTGATAGGTTACGAGTTTAGCTCACAGAGTTAGACAACTTATTAAAGTATGGAGGAGATGCTAAAAGCAGCAGAGACAGTTGGTAATGTCCAATTGACATTTCCACAGGGAATCTGCAAAAGCAGGAGGCCGGATGCACCAGGCTTCCATGGGTGTGTGGGCATGCCTTGTGCATCCTGGAAAGCAGCRCACTGTGGGAAGCCCAGCTACTTGGAAGATTGATGATCCTGTGTCCCAAGAGGCATTAATATGCACTTCCTTGACACCTCTCTCTGTTAAACACAAGGTAAGCAATACATTTCCAAGGTTAACCAGCATCTTGAGCCTGCCTAGGACTGCATATTTACTGATTTCAGCTGAAGTTCTGTATGTACCACTCTGTAGTTTAAAATTAAATAAACATTCAAATCTCCATGACAATTCCAAAGTCACATGCAAAAAGTTTTATAAAGGAAAATAAGAACACTTGGAGTTGTTTCATACTGAAAAGAGGCATTCCACCTTGTTTCATACAGCATCTTGCAAATCACTGTTGCCATGGCTTTCCCGGTTTGAAGTTATAGACACTGGTGATTGGATAAAACTATGTATTTTTAATGCACTGAAGCTATTACTAGTCTAAAGAGAACTCAGAGTTGCTGATGAAACCCAATTTTGAATCTCACTTATGACAAAAGGTCATCACAGATGAATGTGACTTTGTTAATACAACGGTTTTTGGCAATTTTTCATGTGTGTTTCTTCCCAAACAAACATACAAGAAGTATATATACACAGAAGAATAGACTRAAATAACATCCCATCTATTTGTAGATATGCCTCTGCTAAAAAATAAATGTCTGGCTTTATGCTGTGTTACTACAGCAGACATCTCTTATGTGCAATGTARGCATCACTCATTTAGTAACACTTGGATCCTACAATTCACCATCTCTCAGGGCCACAAGCTTTCCCCTCAATTAGTTTAAAATAAGTCTGTRAACAAAACTCCCCTTGCCCCACTCAGTCATCACAGCACTCCTTGGGCTTGTTCCTTCCGTGCCCTCCTGTGACAGAGCCCGCTGTGCAATCTTTGTAGAAACYCTTCTTTCCACCCTTCCCAGCCCTGAGAATATGTTTGCTCTTGCTCCCACCACCTCGTAAAGTCTGCTCAGACCTACGTCTCTGCATTCCTTGGACATTCTGTTTCCTTTCTTTCTGTCCCAGAGGTTTTTCTGCCAAGGGAAGGAGCATCCTTCTGCCTCACCAGCCAACGTAGCTGCCTCCTGCCGGTACGCACCTTTCAGTATCAGGGTGTAACAACTCAGAAACAAACAAATCAAAAGCTACGTAAAACAGACGCTATCTGGCACCATCACATCTACATTTTGTGCCTTTTGTCTCGAGAACCATAAACACAGCAAGTTTTGGAACAACACTGACTGTCAGTTATCCAAGCAATTAAGAAACAGCAGCTCCCACACGCCTCTGTCTGGCTTTTCCTGGACAGCAGACGGATCCGTATCAGAAACAGGCATGTGCCCATAAATAGGTGCTTAGAGGAGGAATCATAATCCTAATGAAAGCACTACTGCCATAATCAACAGATGTATGCTGTACCCTTCTAAAAATCTTTAATATTACGGTAATCAGACTCTCTTTTCTTCTCGAAATAACACAGAATTTGATTTACATTAAAGTGAACAGAGAGAAAAATTGGACACCTGCAGAGGGATTTAACTTAAAATTCTGATTTGCTATGAAGAGTAACTAACTAGCTCCGAGAACCTTTGCATCAAGCAATTTTTTCTTCATTTGGAAAGCAATTTTCCTCTGAAAGGCRGATTTGACCTGGATGAGGTAAACAAGGAAAAGGACAATTAACAGAGCAAGAAAGTTTCTGTGAACCTAGGTGGATATTACTGTAGGTATTTCTCAGAAATAACTGATTTGAGCAAGCTCCCAAAAGGGGGTCTTTTCTCTATATAAAAACACCAGTATCTGCTTATCAAAAGATACTGTTTTTAATATACAGCTACTAAAGACAGAATATGTTTTTTTCCAAAATCAAAATAAGAGTAACTAAAAGATCATTTCATCTTTGCAGCACAGAGGAAAATTTAAAKCACCTCTTCCAATGTATTTCTCCATATCTTGAGGTACTCAGTGTAAAATTTCCCACTGTTCTTAAGGTTAAAAAAAAGTTATCCTTTATCTAAGTTCTGTAATAAAATTAATGATTCAAAAMCTGAAAAATTACCTTAACTGCTCAAAATGGATTATTATTGCTAGCAGTTCTACCTACAAAAAGGTCCATTTCACAGTTCACCTGCACAGTGTTAATGAAATACATATGAAAAGTTGCAAATTGGTTTCTTATTTTTGAAGACAATCTCTATCACCATTTAGGATTACAAAACCTGCAAAGTTAAGAAATGTCAGCAGTATTCTTGCCAACAGAACCTTATTCAATATATATGAACTCAAACAGTTCTTTTAATTACATTTTCCCAGAAAATTTCAGAGTGAAATCTGCCTTGTGTCATTTCCAAAGCACAAAACCAGCCATGTTTTTCCTGCCTTACTGCAGACTTTAACTTCTGTTACCAAAATATCAGGTCCTGCCTCCAATCAATCCACAACTTCATCTTAGAGGAAGCACTTTCCCACTCATCTCTGCTATTCAATACAGGTCTCATAAACTCCCCAAAACATTCACATTCCCTTGTCTTTTGACAATTTTCTACAGAAAACTCACTAGCAGCCAAGGAGTCTGAATATTAAATTCCTACATGTTTCATTTGTGCAGCCTTTGTTTCTAGGGGCCTGATCTGAGAAAGTGGGGATCATAATCTGCTTCAGGCAGAGGCAATGGGAAATGGGCTCTGAAGGCCTGTAAGGGTATAAATCTTTGCTGAACACTCAATCCCATCTCTCAATTCAACAGCAACACCTCCATTCTACCAATAACTGAAAAAAAGAAAACAACCAAACCATAAATAAAGGAAATAAAAGGGTTTGGCTGGGTTGTTGTTTTGTTGGGTTTTTTTTTTAGTTCAGGGGGGTATAGTAATTATTTCATTTGTTCAATTCATCAATTGTTCAGAAAGTGGGATTTTAGTGATAATGGTTGTATGAAAGAGTAAACTCTGCTTTCAGATTACTTGAGCACTCATTGGCAAAGTCTGCTCCACTGAYCACCAGTACATTTATTGTGTGAACTGCAACCATTTTGTGCATTTCATCATTTCAGTTGRAACAGTACTCCAAGATCATCAAGTCCAACATTAATCCATCACTGCCAGACTCCAGTATATATTCTCTAAGAAAAAAAGGACTGATTTTGGAACCAGATTTAGATACACTGAAATCTGTCTACACAAGGGCAGGATAGAGTGCTCTGTCTGGGCCTYCTCTGCAGTTTTTGTGCATTTTCTAAACTCCTTAAGAAGCTGGCAAGATGAGTCAAAGTGATTAGGAAAGCAYTGATATGTCACTATTGCTGTAGTAATCATCTTTGCAAAATAACTTTTGTAAGTAATTTTYCTTAGCAATTATTGCTTTTATCCCACTCATCCAAAGGAAAAATGATGTCAATACTGTTTGCATATTTTAATATGATGAAAGGACRACTTGCATGGACATAAAGCTGTTCACCTGCTGAGCTGGCAGTAGGCAAGAAGCCAAACTTTTCTGAAAGTCTTGCAATGCCCAGACTTCAATGAAAGGAAAAGCAAAGAGAGAAGTCTTTTTCTTGTAATTTTCCAATTCCTCCTCATTCCTTCAAGAATGTGACTGATTTAAACTTTAGATATTACTGAGCTGATATAATACTGATGAGCTGTGATAATGTTATTTCTGAACATTTTAGCAGAAATATTTGCAGAATAAATATTTCKGAATATTTATTGCAGGAATATCCTATATGAKTATGGGGTTCAGTCAGTTCAGTCCCTCAGTAATGGCTGTGTGGGCTGAGACCTGGCTGGAGACAGCACTGCCTCAGTGAGCATCACAATGAGATTCACTTTCCCATGGAGCATCAGACACTGGGTTGYTTGTTTTCTAGCATTTAGTTTATTTTTTAATTTTAGCATAGTGAGTCTAAATCCTATAAATACCAAAYTGAAAGGAACAGTATCTAACACCTAACAGGTGCTTCAGATTTTACTGTAGAAAACAACAGATTATCAATAATGACAAGCTCCTGACAATAATTTTTTCCTCAGCCAAGACACAAATAAAATAAAGCTTATGCTATTAAAATATGCCCTTCCCTTCATATTTCCCCTTTTAGTGTCTTGTACTTCTCTGTAATGATTATGGAAGCAGAGACATATTCACTATTAGTCTCCTGGCAGCTGTGTTTCATAAATGTTTGTTTGGTTCTTGCAACATAAAGTAGTTTCTCTCTCTCTCTGTATGATCAGACTTGATAGGAAACAGCTCCTAAGGGACCTATTTTCCTGTGTCTTAACTAGCACAAATACACCAGCATCAGGCTTTTGTGCTAATGTTCTCACTTTTTGATTAACCGGCCAAATCTCCAGAGAATGCCAATTTTCAATCAAATCTGAAGAGCGGTTACAAAGATAACATGGGGAAACCTAAAAAATATTGAATACAAAAAACAGGGTACATTCCCTCTTGAACATACATATATATATACACAAATAATTAGGTGATAGCTTTGTGTAATTCACAACAACCCTGCTATTGTCAGTAATCCAGAGAGACAGAAAGCTTACATTAAATCACCCACTTAAACAAAAAAAAAGCATGCAAAAATTATTTAATATTTTATATATATGKATATATACATATACAAGTTAACATTCTCCTTAAATCTCTCAATCCGTATGTTATTCACATCCTTCTGCCGGATGGTAACCCTGCAATTGGAAATGGCAATATTCACATAGTTTTAATATGTCTCACTACTCTAAAATGAAATTTGCCTTGCCCAGTCAAATCAATGAACAGATACCATATAGACACAGAGGAGTGCAGAATGGAAGGGATTTCTCGGGTCTCTGATGAATATCAAATTCATTCCCTGCTATCACAGGCAATCATCTCCTATTTTCCACTTATTAAACTGATCAAGCTGAGCCCTAAACCTGGTTGGCTTCATGATGGCACTATTTCTGTTGTGAAGTGCCTTAAAAGGAAATGTTTCTACAGATTCAAAGAGAGATGGATTTGATTTCCTATTGTCCAGAAAGCAGAACACCAGAGAGCCAATGAATATCATTTGATACAACCTTCCTTTGGCAAACCTATGTGACAATTCAYTCAAATTTTCAATAACTAGCATTTTTTCATTCATAATTACTCTTCTTAAAACATGTATTAAAAACCTTGCAATACTAATAACAGCTGAACAAGCCCAATTATTCTGTAGTGTGAATCAGGGTAGAGCTTCATGGAAGTCAGTGGTCTTTAGGGGCTTTACAAGCTGTGATGTATCACAGAAATGACACACATATGTTCTGTAATGATTTGGTGGCACACACCTCTACCACACAGCAAGCCAGGCTGGTGGCAGGAGCACAACAAAAATAAATACTGCTTGGCCATATAACAGAGTTTCCACTAAAAAAAGATTTTTACCAGATTATGCTGCAGTTAATTATTTTTATAGTAGACACTGCAGACAGGACTGAAAAGAACAAGAGTCTTTTAAGAGCTTTAAGGGTTAGGCAAAAGGATTTCCTCCTAGTGAATTTAACTTGGGACATTTTGCTGTTTCTGCTGCTTCACAGWAAAGAAAATCTTGAGCATGTCCTCACAGTGGCAGCTTGTCAACGAACAGCACGAMATGCATTAAAAGTGGAAGGGATTTTTGTTGTTGATTGAACTTGCTTCTTAATGCATCTGAACAGTGTATGCCTACCAGCAGAGAAAAGAACATTGAGGGGGAAAGAAAAGGGGAAAAAAAAATTATTAACTGAAAATTGCAAACACTCATGCAACTTGGCAACCCCACACAAGGAAAACAGCACAAAATGGGATCTGACAGAGAAAAAGCCCATAGTAATGTCTAAAGCAACACTGATTCTCAAGCATTTCACAATGTGTATTGTAATCATATTTCACAGACTGTACTCGCTGTTTGATTGAAAATTACAACATTTGTTTTCCCCAGACTGAGGTCATCCCACTCTGGATTRTTTCAATGACTTCTCCTGGACCACTGACAATTCAGGGTGGGAGGCAGAGCATGTGCTGCAAAGTGATGGCTATCAGAGCAAATCCATACATCTAGATTCCTCTACAACTGGCAAGTACCAAATGGATAACAAAAATATCTAGCTGTTCCCACCAGATCATATTTAAGCGACATTTTAAAGAATAGTCAAATATTACTGGATCACAAAACTTTTCCATGATTGATTGTTCATTTTCTAACAACTCTAAGTTCACATATAATATGCACCACTATAACACTCACAGCGTATCACAAAATATTATAATTATGTTAAATCAGTGCCCTAAGTTTCATGATCACTGACAAATGGGTAAAGAGTTGCCAATTTGAACCTTAAAAATTACCTTGATATATTTATTATATTAAAGAGAGACTAAAGATGAAGACAACATTGAGTCCTTTCTAATTTTCTACACTGACTTGCTGTGCCATAGTGGCAAAAATCACTCAAAAGTGCATTTCTCTGTTAACATGCTGGGGATAACACTCCATGTTTGCAAAGGCAAATATAAAACACTTGGATTTGACACTTTAAAAAGCAGAAATATTAAAATGTATCTCAAATGTCTCAGCAGCAGCTTAGGATGTTAAACCACAAAACACTTCTTGCTCAAAGATACCAGATGAGCTTCATATCTTCCTTTTCTTAGCAGCTGGTAACACCTGCAGTGCATAACCTATTTTTAAACATTTTTAAACATCCATTTTATTGGATGCCAAGTATATGAAGAACTACAAAACTCAAGACATTTCAGCACCTAATGAATTTGTCAGACAGTTCACTTACAGAGCAACCTATAAGTAAAACCAACCCCAGCTAACAGAATAGCCAGAAAAGATTTGGCAGGACTGGACAAGTCTTCCCAGCACTCACAGCGCTCCCTGTTGGGGAACCCACTAAAATTAATCTTTAAAACCCAATGTAATGATAAAATCAACCAAAAGATTAGATGCAACAGTAAAGTGCTAACCCCTCATGTCCAACATATTTGAAATGTATAAAGCATGTATTGTCACACATTTAGTATTAAGTGAAGCATCCAAAGAGCTTTCTGAAGATCTGATCAATAACAAATTATAGATGTGTCCATCGTACTACAAAGAGAAGTAACTCTTTCATAGACCCTTGCACAACTATAACAAATTACCTCAAATTGATTGTTGCCTTAAAACTGGTTCATTTAGTGTAACTGCCTAGTTACAGCCTTTATTCTGCTTTCTGGTTTTCCTCCAGTTTCAAAACATATCTGTTTCACAGGTGAAAGTCTGTGCTCTTTGTTTGTTTTAAATAAGGCTTATCTACAGAACATTTCCATGTTCAAATCTCTGAAATTTTATACTCTTTTTATATGATTCACAGACTGACATACAGACCACCAAGATCTGCCAGAGTAAAACAAATATTATGGTTCATATTAAATACAGATTCAAAGTCTTACTTTGATGTCAGAATCATGGGAAGTATCTTTAAAGGAAATAGTTATCAGCTTTATTTGAAACAAGGCTACAATTATAGGTCAATGTATAATTGAATTCCCCTGCAAAGTTTAGCCCAAAGGCCAGGCCTGGTTATCATCTACCTTGCATAATGCAGGAATTACCTCAATTACAGAGACATCCCCACGTGGTGAACCAACCTAAGTATAGCACCTGGCATGTAACAAACACACTCTGTGTGATGGCTTCACATACTATTTGTTTTCCCTTTGATTGGGGTATCTGATACATCCATGTGCTCCTATACACCACCCTTTGCTAACTCACACAATACCTGCACACAGAGAGAAAACTGCCCCTGCTTTGGTAGAAGGTGCTTCACTTGAATTTTTTCACAACAGGAGTGATTTTTACAAAATGAAGTCTAGTTTTCTTTTAGAACTTGAGTTCTTCCTACCCCACAATGCCAGGTAATACCATTTTGGGATTTCAGGACCAGCAACATACATTTCATATGGAGAAGCTGATGTTTATGGAACTAAAAAAAAAACAACAAAATATACTTCTAACATGGATTGTTACTATGGAATYCAGAAAATAAACACAAATGTATATATGTATATATATATATTTATATTTTTATATACACTTCTAAATATACATATGTTTTAGAAGGCCACCTATTTAGAAGGCCGCAACAACAAAAACATTATTTTGTTCTTAAGGTAGGAAAAAATAGACTACATGGTAGTGGTACAATGACACTGTGTTTGTTTTTTTCTGTTGAGTAGTCTAAAGTAGGTCAAGTTAGGCACATCCATTAGTTCKCCTATAAATAGATCCACACTGAACTCACCTGCTTGTAACTAATGTAGAGCAACAGAATTTTAAATACTTTTCCCTTTAATCTGACAAGTCAGTTTATTCTGTATATAGACACCAGGAAAAAAAAAAGTCATTAAGCCCTGCGTGATTTTTAAAAGCCAAAAAARAATGACAATGGAAACATGAAACTGGGACACTCTTTCCCTGCAGAAAACCAAATGTACAAGCCTCCACCTCTAAGTTTAGAGATCTGAAAGACTTCTGCAGAGATGCATTATAGATAAGTCACATAGTTTCCCCTTGATATTGAGACAAAGGAAAGGAGACAATTCTGTATTAATCACTTCACATTTTCCCTATAACACTCCTGAATATATTATTATTCACCTCACCTTTTCAAAGACCATGATTTTCATTCTTCTGAGGATTTTTTTTAAAGATACAAAAAGCATKTCTTATTTAGCAACTTGAATTTGTCATTAGGCAATTTTCAAACAGGTCTCATAGCTCTTTTATCCTTATTCATTTCTGKTTTWTTTTCTTTTTAAATCTGAAACGGTCCCTGGTTGCTTGATTTGCAGATCTGTATCAGCATGCAAGGATTTCACTAGCTTCAGCCAAGTACAGAACAGTTCAATCCCCTGGAGCACTGAACGTAAGAGTCAATTTAGAAGCAAACTGAAAGTATAGCACTCTGTACTCTGTCACACAAAACATAATTTTACTCACACAGGCATCTTAATAACAAAATTCAATTCTGGATACTTTTCTCAGCATGGCTCAGGACTGTTCAGAGATTACATCAGAAAGTTCACTGAAGACTTGACTTTTTAAAAATTAGGCTAAAATATCTGTTTTCCAATAAGGCAAAAGTCTGTACATTGGTGGGAGTTTAAACTTAGGACATATTCTTTGACCTCTGTCTCATTTAGAAAATGCAACTTCCAAAGCTYTTGTTTCTGTATTACTAACAAYCCCCCTGTTAATTTTGGCCAAAGAATCATAAAAACAATGGAATGGTTTTGTTTGAAATGGTCCCTAAAGTTCATCTAGTTAAAATCCCCTGCCATGGGCRGGAACACCTTTCAYTAGATCAAGCTGCTCAGAGCCTCATCCAGMCTGGCCTTGAACACTTCCAGGGATGGGGCATCCACTTCTTTGGGYAACCTGTGCCAGCATCTCTCCAGTCTGGGAGTAAGGAATTTCATTCTGATACCTACCAAAGTCTAACCTCTTTCAGTTTAAATCAAGTTCCCCCTTGTCCTACACTACCTGCCTTTGTAAAAATTCCCTCACCAGCTTTCCYGTAAACCCCCCTTAAGTAGCAGAAGGTGCTAGAAGGTTTTCCAAGAGCCTTCTCTTCTCCAGGCTGAACACTCCCAACTCTCCCAGCRTGTCCTCACAGCAGAGGTGCTCCAGCKCTCTGGTCATCTTCACAGCCTCCTCTGGACTCACCCCATCAGGTCTGTGTCCTTCTGCTGGGGGGTTCCAGAGCTGCAGGTGGGGTCTCACCAGAGCAGAGCAGAGCAGAGCAGAGCAGAGCAGAGCAGAGGGACAGAATCACTTCCCTCCCCTGCTGCCCACGGTGCTTTGCACAGCCCGGGACAGATTTGGCTTTCTGAACTGCGAGTGCACATGGCTGGGGCATGTCCGGGTCTTTCTCAACCAACATCCCAAGTCYCTCTCCTCAGGGTTGCCCTCAATCCATTCTCAACCCAGCCTGTATTTGGTGTTTGGGATTGCCCCAATCCAGGTTCAGGACCCTGCACTTGGCCTTGTTGAACTTCATGGAGTTTGCATGTGCCCTCTCCCCCAGCCTGCCCAGGTCCCTGTGGATGGCACCCCCTCCCTCCAGAGTGTCACCCAAACCACACAGCTCCGTGTCATCAGCAAACTTAATGAGGGTGCACTCAATTCCACTGATTCCATCATCTTGCTTAAAGAAAAATCCATGGCTCTCTTCTCATTTAGACAGTGATTTATCTCCATTTCTCATTTGCTAGGATTTGCTAACACATAGCTTTAGTTTATGACTTCTTAAATTTATATTCATACCAATTCAAAGTACAAACACCTATACATAAAAAAATACAAAGTACAAACACCTATACATACAAAAGGTCTGTTGTGTTACATCTCACATAGATGGACAAACACATCTGAGCTAAAGGAGCCCTAATTTGCATATCTTAGCATTAAGTCTTACTGATCTGGCCCTTCTTTCCCTAAAAGAATAAAACCAGGCAAGGTCATGGTCCCAAGTCTCAGATGAGGAAGACCCTGAAGAGAGCCCCTGCACTGTGGTRGTGATGCAGGATATCTGGCCTTGATGCAGAAGGACGAGGCACCCAAGTTTCTGCATAGTTTTGAGTGATGTGATTCCACCATTTTGCAGTTTTATCTTTTACATCTCTTGCTGAATTGCACAGTTGCATTCCACTTTTTTTTCCACCTCATCTTTCACCAAGAAACACCACTGAAATTGCTTCATTTGAGTTTTCCTGTTATGCTGTAGAATTTTCTTTTTTGGTCTTTTGCACAACATGGATTTTACCTTAGGCATCAAACAAATTCACCATTTTAATAACAGAAAATGCTATAGCATTTTTCATTGTCCTTTGCTCAATTTGTTTTGTTGAAATCAACATGAAAAACAATTTCAAACTTCTCAGTAAATGCTTCATTTACAAATGCTCCATTCTAAGTGCCTACAGGGTTACAATCTGGTCTATGACAATTTTATTCATTTTTTTAATCAAAAGCATTAAATCAAATTTAAAATAAATACTACACAGTACTTCTGTAGAGCCCTCCAGCACAAAATGGCAAAAGCATTTCATGGACAATAATGACTTTAGCTTGACTGCACCCTCAGGAAAAAGATGGGAAGTTATTCTCCAAATAATTTATTTTAGGAAACTGAGGCACCAAAGATTTCTTTCTCTATTTTTGAGGTGCATCTTCTCTAGCCTTAGATGCTTTYGGTTTTGGGTGATGTCTCTGTAATAGACAGATCCTCACTCTGAGAAAATTGTAAAATATACACACATGCACTTCTGAAGTCAACTGAAAGCACCAGGGACACAATCACCTCTTGGAGGATGGTGGCTGGAGAAAGGCTGGGAGAAACACCGACTCCCTTGGAGCAGCTGCACATGTTCACTGACATGCAAAACTGATGAAACAGATCACATGACAAAACACAACCAACAGCCAAACTTCATCTCACCACCTCACTAAGCTCTCCAGGAATCACCAAAGAAAACCTCGTAGTCTAAAATGTACCAAGGAACAAGGTGTAGGACATCACACAAGTGCTACAAGCACAGCTCCAGAGGCACTCTGTAAATCAACTGTTCCAAAAAGGAAGGCATTCCAAGAAATAACTCATTTAGTGCCATTTGCTGCAGCAGAAGAGACCCCAGCTCCTCAATAAAATTAATACTTTTAAAACTTTTTCTCAGAGACCTTATTTCCATTTGTGGTTCTTCCCCTTCCTTTTCCACATCAAGTCAGAGCACCTGGGACTGAATTCAGAATATGTGATGGTGCTGCAGTACTTCCAAGCAATTGTATTTCCATCCTGCAGCCCATAATAACACCTCGGCCTGGCATTTCATTAGGCTGCAAGGGCAGCACAAACCACAGATGTGGATTGTTGAAAGCAGCAGTCCCATCTTTTCACCTCCCCAGACAGTCATGTTTGGCACCAGATTCCTCTGTCCACCTTCTCCTTTCAGTTTATTCAAGCATTTGTATCATTACACAAAAGATCTAAATGAAAATTAATGTTTAATAAAAACAATTTTAATTGGTTACATTTCCCAGGCTGGTCCAGTTCAGTCTAATTAACAGCCTCATAAAAGCTTAGGGAGGCACAAGGGAGGAAGCAAAGCATGGCCAAGTCTGCTTCTTTCAGCAGCAGAGATGACTGAAAGTGTCTCTACTGCTGTGGYCTCAAACCATTGTTTGAAAGGACACTGCTCATCTGTGGTCTCAAAAACAGCTCAAGGCACTCATTTCAGCATTCAGTAACCTGCACTGCCTTCATCTCTTTTAATATTATCCTTCTTTTATTACCTCCTTCAAAATCCCACCTATTTTCAACTAATCTAAATAATTGTGTCTTATTCACTGAAGCTGCTATATCAGCAACTCCCCCTCTTTCAAAATGAGCAGGCTTTCCAGGAATAAATCCCTCTTGCCCTTGCACACTGCTGACCTATTTTCTGTAATTTGTTTTTTCCTTGCCAGTTTCTAATCTACAGCAGAACTTCATTTGTCACCACATAAGCAGTTATTAAACAATATCATATGAATTACTCAAATTCCATCATTGTCCTAAGAAAAGACCAAATTAAGACAGAGGCACAACTATGCTTTTAAATGCTATTTATTGACTGTAATAAAAGTTAAGATGCATAAACAGAAAGGGGAAAAAACACATCTTGTGGTTAAATTCCTATTCATCCATTCCCACACCAAAAAAGTGAAAACAAAGAAGTCACATTAGAGAAGCATGTACCCGAGTGCTTCTCATCAGAATCACAGACTTTATGCATAGATGTCTGCATAAACACTCTTATACGGTAAACAATAGCATTTCGGGGAGCAAAATTCAGTAAGGAACTGGAACAACTTTTGTTGATTAGGATTTAAAAAGCCTAGACACCGTTAAACCCCAAAAGCATAGACACTGTTAAACTCTACATTTAAACACCAATTTTGACACAAGGTTTTCTTAGTTGTCACTTAATCAGTTACAAACTAGCTAAATTCAGATTGAAGGTTCCAAAATGTTCAGCAACTTGTTGTCAATTTCCCATAAATCATATTTGAATCCCAGATTATTCAATCAATGAAGCTAGACCAGGCCAAGACCTCCTTGAAGAAATGTTTATTTTGCTTTAACTCTTCACACCTGTTTTCTGAACCTGAAAAACAAACTACTTTTAGGAAACCAGAAGAAAGCAAGCCCTATTTACTTCCCATTCTGAAGCTTTTTTCTTCAAACTATGGAAGGAAAGCTTGAAGAAACCTGAAGAACAAGCAAATGCTGGGATTTCAGTAAGGAGCAACTTTAGAAATCAAGCTGCACTGAGARCTTCTTTCTTTACATCCCTGGGTGAGATTTTTGGCCACTTCCACTTTCCAGTGTCACAGAATACATCACATTTTAAACTGTTCAGCTGGGCTACTCCAGCACCTTGTCATGGCCAGCTCTGCTCTTGCAAAGGGCAGTGCAAGAACAGTGCTGGCCTACCAATRCTGACAAGGTGAGAAATAGAAAATTATCTGAACAGAGAGGTTTACCTTTGAAACAAGGTAAAGGCCTTGGTATATCTTACATTAATACTGATTTACTATACAGGCAAAACCAATTTGGAAAAAAAATTAGAAAATTCCATGGCAAAGGCTGCTGTTTCTCACTGAAATTAATAAAGCTCATAGTGTTCTCATGAGATTATATGATTTGAATATATGATAATATATATGATTATATGGGGAAAAACAAAACAGATGAGTTTAAAACCTATGAATTTTCATTTAATATAATCAGGAGGCTCATCACTCTTTTTTTTGTGGCTTATCCTCAGCTATTTACAGGCTCAGAATGATTCCTTAATACTTGAAAATTTCTTGCTTTTCAAGTACAATAAAAACAAACAATAAAACCTAAAGAAATATCTTGYACACAGGTATTCTAAACATGGAAGAGTAAGTTAAAAACAAAGTGATTAAATTTGCCAGTGAAATACAACTTAGGTTTAAAACAACCTTTTAAAACATGATCAATGAGTTTTGTGAGACTTCACTATGTGACACTGGTGGATTGAGAATCCTGGTGACTGWGGAAATTGAAACATGAATAAATGTAACATAAAGAATTCTGAGAAATGCAATCTAGCCTAAGCTTTAACTGGAAGAATTTTGGAAAAAGTAGCACCTCTCAGAAACAAAAACCCAAACCAACAAGCCACCAGAAAACCCAGTAAAAATAATCATATATTAAATAATTAGTCTCTGGTAATACTGAGGTACATTTAATACATCTGGTTTTAACTGCAGCATGAAATAATTTTGCAGCAAATTTAGCTCTAAAAGTAATTTCAAATAGCATTTCCCAGTCTTTTGCCCTCTTGGGGTAGTATGGATGAATATTAATGTAATAAGTACTTATTTATACTGTAGATGAATAAAACAAAAGAAAATGGGCAACTGTATAACATCAAATATTAATGAAGAAAATTAGTCAAAAAGCATAAGTAGCAGTGAGAGCAACAGATTACTGGAAAGATGACATTACTCTTCTGTCTTATTTACCAGCTCCACAGCAACACTGCAGAAAGYAGACACAGAATGGGCTAATGCTGTAGTTTTTCAGCACCTAACCCACAGTCCCACTGTACAGAAAAGTATTATACTTTATTTGTTTTAAACTAATTCCTGGTCTATCTAACCTACACATAGCACAGGGTTTGATGCCTGAAGTGGAGCAGACAAATGCATTTCCACTWGTATGTCTCTTTGGACGTGACTGGAAAATATTTCTCTTTATGGTGGAAAAACAATGTAGGAAGAAAGGATTTAGAAACCCAGTAAATTTCCAGAGGGTAAAGTTGTGCAGCCTGTGGATGTGGAGGGGAGCAGAGACACCAAAGCTCACACAGTTAGCCTGGCCTTGCAAGAAGGACAGAAAAAGAGCTGACCTCTGCTGACCCACAGAAAGGATGAAGGAACATCTCTCCAGCTTTATGACAAAAAAATCTACATTTTCCCACTCACTCATTTTCCCATAGACCACTTCAGGCATCAGGCAGAGAAAGGCACAGATGCACACATAAGAACTGTCCATCCGTGGTGATTCTGCTGAAGCGAATATAGACACTGGAAAGTCGGAAGCTTTTTGTCTATGCAGTTCAGGTAATCTAAACAGTAGCTGAGTACTAGGGAGTGTCCTGTCAAAATGAGGTAGTCTAGAAGAAGAAAGGATGTACTTATAAACCTGCTTTTCCCTATAAGAAAATTCTGTAAGAAATACACAAATACTGAACTTTTATATTCTGATTCAGGTAAATAAGAAGGATTAAATGCTGGATAGAGAAGAAGACAAGAAAAGAACTTCCATGTGGTACAAATTCATGTAGCTGGAAAAAAAGAAGGTAAAATGGGGGTAAATATTGGAAAAAAAAATCCTTAATGGTGTGATGTATCAGATTTCGAAAGTCTCCCAAGGGAAGAGGCAGAATCCCCACTGCTCAACACATGTAAAAGCAGCATGGACAAAGAACTACAAGATAGGCTACAGGGAATAACTCAATACATAGCAAGAGGATGGCTCAGATGACCTAATAATATAACAGGATTTAAAATGAGTAGATAATTCTATTATCATTAACCACATTCACAGTAGTACAAGCTAAAACACTGTTGCTATGGCAATCAATCCTTATGCATCGTTGCAGAAAATGACTGAGATACAAGGGATGGAAATGAATTGAACGAGCCCTTCCTCTTCTCAATTAATTCAACGTACCATTCAGCTGGGAAACTACCTCAGACCAAAGTTTACATCGAGCTTCCCACAAGCCTTTTAAAATATACACTAAAGCACAACTGAGTGTCTGGCATTCAAGCATAGGTTATCCTTAGATTTACACAGTTAGTTAAAATTCCAGGTAAGAGCAAGGCTCTGGATCAGAGGGGATGCTGCTGGAAACAGATGGATTGCTCTCGTCCCTGCATTTGGAATACTTAACACGACTCTAATTCTCTCAGCCCAAACTAAACCGACACTATGGGAAGACCAATGCATGCATGGTTTTGTTCTCATGGTATTACAGCTCCATCTCATGAGAATATAAGACAACTTGCTTTCCATGTGAGAGGCAAGAGAAAAAGTCAACAGAGGCAACTGGCACTTTCTAACAAACCACAGTACTGAAAGCATCCTACTTCTTATTCTTGATTTACACTCACAACTGAAAACATTCGAATTGAGTCAAGCCACAGGATAACAAATGATCAGCAGTCTCCTGATTACTTATTATCAACTCTAAATCAAATCCAAGTTATTACAGAGTAGTAAAAACATGCACATCTCTCAGTACACTGGAAAATGGATACTGGTTTGCTCACTTAGCTTTTCTATTTACTTACAGTAACACAGGATTTGTCGGGAAATCGGGAAGTTAAATTTGGCAGTAAYAAAATCCTTAGAGGTGGGGAAAATTTTGGAATTCAAATTTTCAAAAATGTAATTTAAACCATTCCTGGTACCACTCAAAACAGTTAGAATTTCTAAAAGTGGAAAATACCACTAAGTTTTTTTTAATGATAACCGATAATTTAAAATAAGCACTAATAGTCCTCTTCCTTCAAAACAAAAAAGTTTACAGCAAGACATAACAAGAATTGAGTGGGAATGAAAGCTCAAATACCTAGARGAAAAACCACCATGCCCTTCCAATTTCGTAACACAATAAAAAGTGGTTATAGTGTTTTTAGGAGAAACTAGAGGCATATGCTGACAGAAGAGGTCTAACTCTGTTCCCTGGAAATTCCCGTCAATACTTCCTTTCAAAAAAAGCTTMTCAAGTGAACAAAGTATTACTGGTTTAGGTCGTTTAATAATYTACAGTATTGTTAATAATGCAAAGCAGCCCACACAGAGAGGGGGCACTATAGATTATAGGAAGCACATATTCAAAAAGGAACATGTTTTTACCTGCTAGTGCTGGTATTTTAATGTAATCCTTACTGAGTGTGCTGTGCAGCATTACACAAAATATTCATTAGAAACCAAAGCAGGGAAAAGATCAAAAGGAAAGCAAGTCCATCTTCTGGTTTGAAAATCAACTATGAGCAAACAAGTACACCAGGAGGTAAATAAAAACTCTTAAATCCTCAGTTACAAATACTTGGAAGAGGCTAAAAAGAAAACAGCATGCTTTTTAAAAGCCACTAAATTTAATCTTAAGGAATGTATTATATTTTAAGTGAGAAGCAAAATATGTAAGTCAAGACAAAGATCAGAGCAGCAGTGGAGTTTTCAATACTCACAAGTGCATACAGAAGCAAAACATTTGATAGCTGTGCTATACAGTTACCCTCATGCATYAAAAATTTATTTAAACAATGTAATTTTTTTGCAAAAAAATTATCACAGATAAGCAGAGAAAATTACTCAACTACTATCAGAACATTCTTGAAATACTAGAACATGCCTGAACTCGTGAGACATTTATTCAATTGATGAAGATACATCATATTTATTGAAAACATCAGTTACACACTGCATGTATATTTTGTTCCTATTTTAATGTATTTCATTAGTATTTTTCTTGGAATTTAAACAAAAACCTTCCCACTTGTGTGAGCTTCAAGTCATTAGTGCCAAAACTTCAGCCAATGTTTCATGAGAAAATTACTGAATTATGTCTGTTTATGATTATAACACAGATTTCTCAAGAAAATTGTTCCCTCCTGGGCATTAAAAACTAAATGAGTATGAAAGACTAGAACGTGTTGAATGTGATCAAGCTAGCTTTTCCCGCCAAAATGCTTCAATTTAATCCAAAACTAATTTTTTTAAACTTAAACAAAGTCTAATAAGTTACTTCACTTCCAAAAATGACGTGCATTTACTAGGAGACTCAATATAAAGAGATCATAAAAAAAATCAAAATGTGAAGGCCAAGAATTTTATTATGTAACTGCTGTAAATAATTTCTTTTTTTTATATAAGTTCATGGATGACTCAAAAAGAGCATGTGTGAGAAAGAGAAAGCAATCCCAGCGCAACTGAGAAATTAAACTGAAAAATTAAAGCAAGGAGCCAAAAACCAGACACACAGATGGTAAAAACTGGCAAAAATTAAACGTAAAAATCATGCTCTTAAGTACCAACAGATGCAGTGACTTTAAAATATTACTCCTTGAGGATACACAAAGACAATAATCCCAGATTGTGATTCCTGGGCCAGTCTACTGCTGCGCTAGAGCCCCAGAGTACACTGTACTGCATGGAGAAAAAAATGATGTGTCAGAGAYGGTGATATCTGCTCTGCCAGTCTACTAAAACAGAAGGGAAGCATGTTAAACTATCGCATGCTGTGAAATTAATGTCTTCAGGGGTAAAAAAAAAWTTAACTTTGTCACTGAGATTAGAGAGGTGACTTGGAGAATCCATTTACAGATTTATAACACTACAGAACTGAGCATGAACTGGCTATTTGAGCATTTCTGAAACATTCCTTCTTGAAATGATATTCAGGCTTCTTGCTCCAGATGCAAAGAAGATCTGCTTCCCAGATTCCATGTGCTAAACACTGCCACATTAATAGCTTTGCTGACCTCCAATCTTATTTAGGGTCTCCTAGATTTTAATGACCACAATTACCTAAAAGCTACCCCAGTTTAGACTACTGGTACGAWAACAGGGAAAGAAAAATAATCTTGGATTTGAAAACTGAGAAACTGATGTGTAATAACTATATGCCTGAAGTTCAGCCTTTCCTGAAAGATCTTCTTAGAATCTAAACTTGAGTAATGATTAGTATTCCTTTAAAAATACATGACATAAGACYAATTTTCCAGATTTCTAAATTAATTCAGTTGATGTTGGTCTGCATGACTGAACAAACACAGCAACTTATGCCATCACTGTCATTTCAGGCTAGCTGAAGACCACTGCTTTTTGCAGGGCTAAAGAAGAGAATCAAATTAAAAGAAAACCAAATTATAATTATTTTCTATCTCTTCCAATATGCAGAAGTTTACACTGGGCACTTTCTTGTCTAAAATCATTAATGATCAAGACAATCACAATATAAGGAAAATGACTGAAAACTCAGCAACACAAATGTATTTTAAAAACCCAAACACATGAAAAAGCTCTGTCTGAAAGTTTTAGAAGTTATACACAGACACATTTAAACAGAGAGATGCTCATATATATGTATGTACATGCATGTMATCAATGACAACACTTTAATATAYGTTCCTAAAAAAGAGCAGTTAATGMATTGTTTTGTATTTGTCGTATATAAACAAGTATTGATGTGTACTTCATTTACCAYTGATGTTTATAGTGAGGGGCAGTTACGAAGCTGAACTACAAAAATGAACGTGGAAGTTTGCTCTGTGTTAACTGGCAATCAAGGACAGTGTCCTGAATCATATGAACGTTATCTTTKGAAGAGATGACCCAGAGAGGTACCACTCCTCACTGGAACACCCAGCCAGAGYGAGCCCCAGCAGCTGCTGTTTGCTCTGCTGAAACAGCCCAAGGGGTGGTTTCGGAGTGACTCCCACCACCCAAAACAGTCTCAGCTGCACACAGCAGATGCCAGCACTGCTCTGGTTTCACCCAAGCTTTAGGAGGTTTGGCTCTGGAGTCAGACAAGTCAAAGCGTGCCTGACACCAATGTGCTCAAATCCCCAGAGGCCACCATGGGAGGGCACAACCCTTCAACTGCACCTCCTTTTCCTGCTCAAAGTGTCTCAAATACAAAGAGCCATAAAAATAAACAGTCATTAGTGAGCTGTGTTGCAATGGTGTAGGTAGATATGAGGGTTCACAGTGATTCTAATGTAATAACTTTTTTTTTCCCTACATATTTCCCAGCCCACATCCCGTATTTTCTGCTGTCCTCTGACACACCAATATGGAGCTGAAGTGCCTCCTACCCAATCTTCAGCTTTTCAGTAAGACTGACATGTGTTAATTTAGAGAAAAAATTGTCAAAGTCCTTGAGCTACACTAATTTTACCTACCCAGAATGCTGCAATACACACTGTCCTACTGAAGCATAATGTTATTGTTATAAGAATGTTCTCTTTTGCACAGAGAACTATTTTAAAGACCTTCAAGTCACCAGCAAAATCCATCAGTTCTGATAAGAGGATGAGTTAAAAGAGTTTTCATGAAGAGAAAGCTATTTATAGTGGTGAAGTATAATTACAAGGAAGAACTACTGATGGGCTTGCTTTATGAAATCTGTGCTTTGTTGTAACAATTATTGCCTGGAAAAGCAAGTTAAATAAATACGGCATGATGGAAYACTTAACGCAACTTTCAATAATTTTAAACAGAGATGCTCACAGATACAGCCCCTTTCTTTTGGGACATTTAATTTAGGCTGTGCTTTSGATAAATGACTTGAAATTATAAGCAATCATGAATTCCTACACATTAGGAAAGCAAAGACTTTTGAAGATAAATGAGGGTATCCAAAAGGAAGAGGAAATCAGGCTTTGATACAAAGCATCTGAAGACGGGGCTCCTGCCTAGTATTCTGAGGAAACAGTAAAAGAACCAGAGGTTTTGATCACATTGGGTACTTCACTCCTCATCTGCTTCCAGTCTGTAAAAATGCCTGCAATATATAACAAAAGGATAATTTTTCCCCCTCCCATTTTAGAAATACTTTTATATGCTTGCTGCCCTTAACATTGATTTTTAAACTGTAAAAAACAAGCAGTATTTTCAATGGCAAATGTGCTTAAATAATATTAGCCAACTGATTTTTCTCAAATTCATAGTCATCTCTAGGCTGAAAAAAAATTTAAATCCAAATGAAGTTAAAGTAATCACATGCAGATGGCATGAAAGTAATATCTTAATATGGAATCTGGGCAACAATTCTTATTCTTAAAATAWCACATTCAAGAGATCAAAATTAAAAGTAGTATTTGTTTGGAAAGTAAAATTTTTACAACAGTTTATTGCAGATACTCTTTAGTCCATCCAAGCTATTGTTTCCTCAGGGAAACATCAGTGCTGTATTTGCTTTAATTCTGTGTATCCTGAGTATGAAACCTCCCTCATCCAGAGTAACTCCCTCATCAGTTATACATTGGTGTTCTTTTCTTGGCACAGGGATTCAGCAAAATGCCTCATCATTGCCACAAGGCAGCTGACAGTTAGTTATAGGGTCTTTTGAAAAGATTTTTAATTATTCATTAAATCAGATCAAATACAATAAATAAAAAAAAAAAAAAGAAGTGTTATTATTTTTTTCTGTTTTGTATGTGACATATACAGTAGTAAATAACTTCTCTGTACATCCCAATTTCCTATCCAACTTAGTTCCTGTTGTCCCTGCTCAACCCTTCCCTGGCACTAAGCTGACCACTTCATATGCAACTCCAAGTAGTTTCAAGATCAATTTACAATGGACTTATTTTCAAATCAGCCAGTGAATGAACTGGCAGGGCTGGCCTATTATCTTCTTTTCTCACCCAGTTAAACTGAGGAAATAAATTAAAATCTTATGGTATCTTGCATCAACTAGGTCATATTACGTAATTCCATTCACTCAGTGGCTGCACTCTCTAAATCTTGCTGTGTCGCTTCATGAGAATCATGACWTTTCTCAAAGTATCCTATAAATTACAGTAACCACTTAATACAGCCGAAGAGCACTACACTGAATAATGAAATGCTCATACTTAAGCAATAAAATCAAGATTRAATTTAAAACCCAAAATAAAACAAAAACCCAGACAAATTACTTCCACATAACTCAATTATTAACTCTAAGTTACACAGTATCATTGCCATTTACAGCRAAGTGCAACCACGTCATTAAAAAGACCTGTCCACACAGGATTTTAAAGAATAAGCACCTTTCCTATTTCCTTGAATGGAAGATAAATTAACCATCACTTCCACAACAGAAAGGACAAACTTGGCCCTTTTCTGAAAGCAACTTCCTCACAATTAATAATCCGTAGAAAGAAAAAAGTATGAAAATCATCCTATTATTGTTCAATAAATTAGATAAAGATAGGTTTCCCATTCAGCTAAATTCCGTCCTTTTCCCTTGCCCAAGATAAGCACTTTGTTATTATTTCTGTTCTGCTTGGAGCTAACTTTCTTGCAGGTCTTGGCAGTGATTTACCTGAACCTCCTCTAAAAAGCATAATGACAAGCCAAGAGCTCTCACATCCATGTTACAGTTCAGACAAGTTTATTTTAGTGTAGGAAGTGTTTTTATTTTAGTGTAGGAAGGACTAAAACTCCCACTACAAATTAGTAACATAAATACTTCTTTAAAATAAGTAACATAAGCCATTTAGAGGAAAAATTTAGAGGGTAACTTTCTGATTCTGAATAGTGTCTTTCTGATAAGCACAGAAAAGAACAGCATCAAGACTGCACAAAATAAACAGGAAAGGGATTTAGGGAATGGAGTATAGAGATGACACCTCTTTCCTTCCAAGGAATTGGCTCCTGCGCTTGTATTATAAACCACTAAGCAGACACATAGGAAGAAGAGAAAGAGCAGAGAAAGTAAGAAAACAAAACAAAAGAAAAAAAAAAGATAAAATATTAATACCGTGTACTACCAGTACTACCTTCTGAAACAAAAATGCTGAATTTCTTTTTAAGCCTCGAAGATACAAGTGATTACATATTTACACTTTGGTTAAAAGGCTAGAATGCAGAACGAGCATAATGTGAATTTTAAATTAAGAATACTTTACCAAGAAGGGCAAGGGAGAATCCTCTATAGACACAATTAACAAAATTGCTTTAATACACTTAAAAGTTTTAACCTTTGTGGTCTTTGAAGTGAATAGTGGAACTKCATCTATTTCAGCTTTGTACCAAAGGGCTATAGTGCCCTGAAAAGTTTTACAGTGCTGTAAACTAATGAAATAAATTATCTTAATTTGGTCAGATCTATTTTCATTAACTGTATTACCCACCAAGGGAATGAGGACAAATTTTAATTTTACTAATGTATTTCAGTTCTGCATTACTTTGGCACTCGGTAATTGTGGCTCCTGCTCAGTGCTGCTCACTCTGCCATCTCAGGGCCACCTCTCCTGCTCTCCCCAGGCAGGCAGGGCTGTGCAGGGGGGAAGCTGTGGCACCACTGACCATCACCACCACATTCCATCAGGACTACTGAGGACACAGCACAGCAGCAGCAACAAGCACATTATGAAAACAGAGATCATTTTTGTCATAAACAAGTAGTGGGGATACATTATATACACCTGGACTAGAAAGTAAACATATGAGAAGATAAACCTTTTTCACAGCATGAAGAAAGAAAACAAAAAAAAAACCCCCAAAAACCCCCAGACACATCCTTTGACAAAATGCTTTTTTAGGGCCATTAATGGATTTTCAGATGTCCTTATCTGACCTGCTGCCATGGACAGACAGAAGTCTACAAAGAACGAGATAATGTTGTTTCACAAAATATTTAGAAAACAGTCAAAAAACTTRAAAGTAATAATTAATTTAAAGCTTTCTACAGCATCTTTCTGCAGTTTTAGAGAGTATTATTTMTATTGCTGGTGTGGTAAATTCATTATCATAAATTACCATAACAACAGGATTATTTCAATAGTTTGGTCCAAAAGGGCAGAAAAATCGCAGTGTATGGTTACTAGCAAGTCAGAAAATGCCTTTCATGTGTGAAAACACTTTTGAAAAAGTTTCTGTGAAATAAGGTGGCTCTTATAGCAGACAGTGGCAGAGACAGAGCTGTGATATTGAGATATCTCACTTCATTCATTGCTTGTCAGGCAGGACCTGCAGAACTGTGTCAAGCTCTGGCTGCCACAGTTCATGAAAGGCAGGGATACACTGGGGAGGCTTCAGAGGGAGGCCATGAGGATGATTAAAGGGCTGGAAAGCCTGCACTGGGAAGAACTGAAGAAGTCAAGTCTTTTCTCCCTGGAGAAGAGAAGGCTCAGGGAGACCTCATCACATTATTYGAGTACTTAAAGGGTGGCTRCAGAGAGGGACAGAGGCTCCCTCTCCACAGGGACACACATGGAGAAGACAAGGGGCTACAGGTACAAACTGCATCAGGAAAGATTTCATCTTAACAAAAGAAAAAATTGTTGTTGTTTTGATTCTGGTTTACTTTTGCTTTTTTGGGGGTTTTGTTATAATGAGAACAATCAATCACTGGAAGAACCTCCCTAAGAATATGACAAAGCACCCATGACTGGAGGYGACCGAGGCAGGATTGGACAGGGTGCTAGATAGTSTCACTYAGGYTCTCTTTCCCACAAAAAGTTGGACCAGGTGACCAGGTATCTTCCAATGGGCTGTTAATTCTTTAAATTTCAGACCAGTCCCTCATCTGCCTCCTTAAACACCTTTGAGAGTGAGATTGTGTGAGTGTGAGGATACACACATGGACCTGATGCATGTCTTTGTCTGTAATAATTAAAAAACATGAGTATTTTTGTAAAATTGTCTTTTCTGGCTTTGGTTTGGCTTTTTTTTTTTAAATGTGGACACATATGGAGTTACATTCTGCCACTGAATTCATATCTACACAGCAGCATATAACTGGAAGTAGACTGCAGCCCCCAACTGTCTCACCTATTTAATACACAGTATGAAATGACATATTATTTTTGAAAGGAGAACAAGATAGATGCCAGCATGAAACAGTGTTTATAAAAGCATCACCACTACAGCTGTCCCCGAGCAATAAAGCTGTTTATTCCAACCTCCTACCTCATATAAACTGAAATCCTCAGCACTGAAAAACAACTTCAAATCTGTTCATGACTTCAAGACAAATAAGAAGAGTCTTCTCTCTCCAAAATACACAATTATGGTCATGTCCACAAATGTCCATTTTCTGTGAAAGTGCACAGACTTCTAAATTCCACATTAATATTTTCTTAACACTAATACATACTGTATTGGTTGCATCTTGAAATTTGATTCTATCTCTGTWCACACTGATGCATTCAGCATAAAACTAAGTCTTTAAGGGTTCTTTGTTTCTTTGGTTATACACAAACATTCAGAGAATATTTAACAAATATCTRTATTAATATAGTCACATCTAAGGTTCATACAGGAAAAAATAGCTATTCTTCTGAATTCAGGAGAGATAAAAACTCTTCTATGGGTGTAGGGGTTACATAGATCTATATAAAAATCAGAAAAAGATCATGACAGGTCTTGAAAATCAAAAGGCTTTTAAATGTGGAAATTACARTTAGATTCAGAAATCTGTATCTGAATCAAGTTAGAACATAAGTCAGATTTATACCTAGAATAGACCTGTGATTCTGATTTTCACCATGGAAAAATATGGTGAAAATTTTAACCTGAAAAGCAGAAACAGAGAATTTACATGCCCATCTAAGAGCTTGTTCTCCCCTGCCATGACCCTTTTAAAGCATTCTGACATGTCACACAGAACAGCTCCAGCACGGCTCCCAGATCAAGATGTGTCTGTGGGAAATGGGCACTTGAGCAGCTCCAGAGCCTCAGCTGGTGGAAGCAGCTCAGCAGGTCCAGCCTGGAAGCGAGCAGCTGAGCTCATGCACGCCTCAGCTTGATGCAGATCTATACTCCAGTGGTAAACAACAGGAGCTCAGACAGCTTTTTGTAAGTACTCACATTATAATCACTGAAATACAGGTTTTCTAATTTTGGAGCTTACTATGCATAGCCTTTTTTCCTATCCAATAAATGCAACAGAGGGAGAACACTGAGACAAWTCTACAGAATAATTACTTAATTGTCATCCCATACATATCAGTGATACCCCAATACTACATTAATTCTTACATGAAGTCATATGCTTTTAGAAATTATGTACAAATTTTGACTATGTTAAATACACAAAATACTCCATAGGGGTGATTAGTCACAGAAAAAAGGAGAAAAAAAATAAGGAAAACATTATTACACATGTATTGAGTAAGGGCTCCAAGATGTCAGGGTGCTCTTCTGGCAGCCAGACWGGGCATTTGGCTGCCTCAGACCACTGCCCTTGCTGACTGTAATTGCCCCTTTTCAAGCTGAGCAGCCAGCACCTGATAGCTTACATATCATCCGAGCATTTGAGCTCACATGCTGAAATAGTTCACACCTTGCCAATACAAAGAAAGGGAGCATTCAATGCCTAATTACCTGTAGCAGAACCGGCAAAAAGCAAATATTCTTGGGCCAAAGCAAGCTTTTCACCATCTCCACAGCACAAAATGCAGGAGAAACAACTGCTGTAGCACTCGGTGTGTTGACAGCCCTATCAGAGTGCAGCCAGTGTCCTCACAGGGCCAAGAACCCATCTCAAGTGAAAAACCCGCATTTGCAGGTGGATATGGGACTGGGGAGACTTTGCACTCTTGCAGGGGCCCYTTGAGGTCTCTCAACCAACTCTTTGATTAACATAAACCTTAAGTGAATCCTCCACTGATGCACTGGTCACTCCTTCTACCTGCCCCTAGTTACAACTATGGCCAATTACTCCATATTAAGTCATGTGCCAAGCAAAAAACAAGGTTACACATGACATTCGGTGATATTTACTCCCCCATGTATTCTTGCCTAGTTTCACAAACTCTGGGCAGCCTCATGGCTACACACACACATCCCCCGCCTCTCATCCGGGACCTCCATGGATAAYCCCCAAAAAGACAGCTCTCTGCTTTATGCCTAGAGCTTTGAACACATGCATTTTTTATCTTTGTGACAGAAACCCTTTATGGGGAATATGATAAGCTTTAAAACCATMTTTGTATTTTATAATACGTAATGCTGCCATGGTTCTATGTTCATTAAGGCTGTTATCACAAGAGGCAAATTATGAAGTGCATATACCTGGGGAGAGAGGAAAGCAATAGACTCTACCCTGACATTTTACAGAGTAATGGATAACCAGTTTAAAATTATTCTTCCATCTGAAGSCTAGCCATTCCTTTTCTAAATCTTAAAGCCCAACTCCTTATAATGACAGTAATTTTTACAGCAGTTTCAATCTCTACATTTGAGGACTTTGAGGTAAGAGCCTCCATCCCTGAACCTCCCCGTGAAATAGAATTTGCAGACCCTTCCACTGCAGTTACAGTCATAATCAAAAATAAAACATAAAGAAGAAAATCCAAAATACACCTGTCAGACAAGGAGAAGCACAGAAGAGGTACRCTAGTGAAAACAAAAATATATACCTTAGCCATAACACTATGAAACATTTAGAAATAAACAAAATACATGAGCTGCATTGCTGCCTTCTTTCTTAAGGCATGAAAAAGAAACAGGTTTTTTGTTGTAAAATGAAAATTTGACAAATCGACATGAAATTAGTGGTTTAAATTCACCAACCTACCTCTGAAGCTTTGATCATTTTTTTTTTCAGCTGACAGTGCTGAAACGCATTAATTTAAGCACCCAAATGTTTAAAGAGACCATATTCAAATGTATTAAAAGCAGGCCTTATTTTGCTGAAAATACAAGCTGAAGGCAGGTACTCTACAGCTGGAGATACAAGACCCATATGCTCCTTCCACGTCTGATCCTGCTGCAACAGGAACCAGAGAAACTGCACCAGATTACTCTGGACAGATGTCATGAACAAAAATAACTTAGGGAATGGTTCCACACAGCACACTTCTGCACAGGAAGACAGCAGTACTAACCAGCTTCTCTTGCCATTTCAGAATGTATKTGAGCTGCTCTAATCTCTGGCTTTTGTTGGATACCAGAAAGCTACAGGGCACTTARGAATCAGACATGTTCTTCTGTAATAACTGTGAAATTTTACTCCATCTCCTACCTTGTTTTCATGCATTGACAAATACAGATATACACCAAATACATAATTGTATAACAAATACATATCTATACRTTTATAGATTTACATATAGTTTTAACTAAACCAAACTTTGTGTATTTGCAAATCTGATCAACTGCTTCATACTTAAGAGGAGCTGCTTTAGGGTTTCYTCTCCTGCTGTCCTCAAACCCCTTCCCAACCAGCTGAGCAAGGAATATACTGTTTCAGTTCTGTCTTGTTTGCTGTCAGTTCCAATAAAAAAACTAAAATGACCACCTGAGAGAAACTTTCTGTGTACCTAAACTTAAGGAAGTGGTGAAAACTTTAACTCTTTCACATATTCCCTTTCATGTCTCCCTGGTATGAAACAGCATGAGGCCAGATTTGATCAGGGCCCAGGCAAGTCTTGAGGTCTTGAAAACTAAGGGAAAAAGGAGCTCTCGAATAAAAGTGATATTACCATATATATGAATAAATTTCAGAGAAAATAAGATTTTTCAACTATTCTTTAAAGTTTGGTTGCTGTGGGGAAAAGGAAGGTGGTGTGGAGGGCAAGGCAAAGAATAAAAACCAACTTTTTCTTTTTGCAAGATATTTCAGAATCAAATTATAGATGGTAAGTTTTTTTTTTTCCCTAGCACTTGATAATCTGTAAGAAAGAATTAATTGASTGAAAGGGTAAAAAATACAATCATAGAATCACAGAGCAGTTTGGGTTGGAAGGGACCTTAAAGAGCACCTGGAGCTCYAASCCCCCTGCCATGGACAGGGGSACCTTTMACTAGACCAGGTTTCTCAGTGCCCCATCCAACCTGGCTTTGATGGGATTGGGCATCCACAACTTCTCAGAGCAACTTCTTCCAGTGCCTCATTGCCCAACTAGTGAAAAATTTCTTCCTTACATCTAATCTAAACCTATTCTCTGTCAGTTTAAAACCATTCCTCTTTGTCCTATCACTACACACTCTTGCATACAGTGCATTAAAAATCCTTACCTTTCTAAATGTATTCTGAAACTGAATTAGGATTTTTAGCTTCCTAGTGGTGACATGATTCTTTGGTAAAGCATTTCATATAACTTATTTCATGGGCTTAAGAAATATCAAAAGTTTCTGAGAAACACATGGATCATCTGCACTGTGGACACCCAGAGGGCCCTGGAAATAACTGGGGAACAATTGCAAGGCAGATACAGCACATACAACCAAAAGACCTTAAAGGACTCAGAAAGCAGAAATCTTTCCCACTTATTTGATGTATCACTCTACTAGAGCCCAAGTAAAACACAACAGATATGACCAAAAGCAATTACTGCCAGGTATTTTAAAGGGTTTCATACATTCCTCCATTTTTAGGTACTAAAACCCAGACAAGTGTACAGAACTACTTCTCTAACACCTACTTGAACRTATCTAATTCTTTGCCCTTGTTAATCCCTGCTACAGAAGTTTATAATGGTTTCCTAGAAACAATGCCTCTTGTAGTTTCATCTTCAGAATGAGCTGTGATACTCATTACAGAATTACAGTTTGCTCCCTAATGCTGGGTATAGGAAATGAGGTGTTGCCTATACAAAAATAATTGTATTTCTTTGGAATATCACACCTTCAAAAATGAAATTCCAGTGAATGCACATGTATGCTTGAAGGYGACAAAGATTACCCTGGAATTCTTTTTTGCCTTATATTCAAAAGGAAGAGATGAGGCAAGCTTTGAGAGACGTAATTGAAGCCCAGCCAGAAGGGCCTTCATCCAACAACAGGTCTCTGGAGCCTGCAAGATGAACCCAGTGTTTTCTACTGAAGGCAAGGTTAGACCATTAATACYCAGGACCATTAACAGCCCTGGTATCTGGAATGGATTTTGCAGTACAGGTTCTTGGCACTGTAGCTGCCTCACCCTTGTGCCAGACCTGTGTCTGCTTCTCTCCATGCCCATCCTGGCAGGGTGCACAGAGCGCCCCAGCCCCTCCMCAGCTCTGCCCAGCACACAGGAACACGACTGGCAGCTGCTAAATTAATTGATTATGCCAGATTGCAGCCTCGCTGCTTGAGCTCCCCYTTCTCAGAAGTGAAGGTTTAACCTGTGGGAAACCAAATCCCGCAGAGGATACTGAAGAAGATATTAAAAACGCCAAAAGGTGTGGAAAAATATCTCTGTCTGCAGCTTCTCTGTCCCCTGCCAGGCCCTTCCTTTCTTCCCTATAGTGCATCCCACACTCCCAACAGACTTTCTCCTCCTGTATGTATCCTGCTAAACAGGTTTCAGTCTAATTAATTATCCTGCTGATRTGAAATTGCAAAAGGATCTTGGTCTTCCAGGTAACATTCAGAATCATAAACATATTCAAGAAATAAACACTCTCTCTGAAAAAACGAACAAACAAAAAAAAAAATCAAACCACGCCGCTGCAAACAAACAAAAGCAAAAAGCAGGAAACTTGCTCTAAAGAAACATATTTACAATTTCAATCTACAAACAGTTAGCTCTGGTAACAAAAAAGCTTCCAGTCTACCACTGSTGGATAAATTGAACTAGTTAAGCTGTTCAGAGGCTAAAATCAACACACAGCTTAATATGAAACATCATATATTAAAATTTCATGTACCCAATGTTTTACAATATGATCACTATTAGGATTTCTAATCCAACTTCTTTTGCTGAGACAACAGTTTCATTAATTGCCAYAGTGCAAACTAATGATGCATGGAAATACGCCTCAAAACATCAAACAAGCAGAACCCACACAGGAGGTGCCTTCAAATCTGAGCACCGACTTTCCATTTCAACACAGGCTGATGCAGAGACAGCAGCTCACTGCATCCAACCTAACACTGCATATTCTTGGAGAAAACAGCATTGGAAGGAACACTGTCTTTAAATGTGCAGAGAAATGAATAGAAGAAAAAAAGACAGAATTTTTCTCGTAGAAATAATTAATTTGCAGATGATTACAAGAGATAAAAATATTTAATAGCTCACTTTTAGGAGGGGGTTTAGGTTTTYTTTATATTCTGTGATACCATTTAATCTCCTTTTAAACTAAGAATGGGCTTGAATAAAGAATGTTTGGAGTATGCTATGCAATGCTGGACTTCAAATATCAGTAAAGGATTTGTGGGTGAAGGAGAGCCGTGCCAGGACTCCAGCCCAGTGCTGGATTATAAACCTTCCCCTCCATTCACACGGTACARTGTAACAAAGCCTGGGCTGTGTCAAATAGCAAATTTCATTTGGAAGCTCTTCTGTATAAAGCAATTCTGGCTTTATGTCCTATTGCTGTAAAATAGAAAATTTGTACATTTTTGTTCAATGCAAAAATTCAGTATTTTCATGTCACATTGTATAAAGAAGAAAAACGAGGTAATAATCCTACATATGCACTACCCGACATATGAGCTTGCTGTTGTATTTCYAATTTCCATATTAAAGATGCATTTTCTGTATACATTTCAAGACACTTCTYTGAAAATTTCAGGCACATACAAAGACACAAAGTGACTGCTAGGTAATTAGAATTTCAGACCTTTAAATTTCTGTGACTACCAGCTTATTAATAAATAAATACGAAAAACACAGATTGGAACTACTAAGTGTCTCAAAAAAGCCTAAGATAAAAAGCAATATAAATATACRCTAAATAAATACAACACTGTCTTCAAATTTATAATTAATATCTATCATGGCGTTGAGAATAACAAGCATTTAGAAGTGCAGTGGCACAACTGACCCACATTTGGCTATTATGTAGTATTATTRTTAGATTTCAATGGCAGAGTGTTTATCAAAATAATACTAATTAAAATAACCCTGTTGGTATCAGCTGTGAAGAACAGCAGCACTCCACGTACTATATGAATGCATTTACGAATTAAAATTAAATATTTGCAGGTGTCCATTTCAGTCTTAATGCGGGTTTTTTTGGAAGCAGAAGGAATCCCATACAAATTTAGTCAGCATACTGCTGGTGCTTCTATCACGCTTAGAAAGCTTATGTCAGGTAATAACACACTTCTTTGTAATAGCTTGGAGTAGCATAAAGATTAGATTGATAAAGTAATATATATATATACACATATATATTACCTGTTCTTGCCTCTCCAGCCACTTGTCCACCATGGGATGACTGGCACTTAACGATGAACGAGCATTGTCTCTCTGAAACTGGTTAGACCAGCTACTAGTATCTCGTGGTAGGCTTCTGTAGTTTTCATCTTTCTAGTTTAAAAGAAACAAAAAAGTGTCTTATAAAAAACAACCAGTCCTTGCACATGAACAATGCAGCTGGTTATTAAACGAACACAGACGGAAGGCTGGACCCAAGGACTGGACCCACGGACAGCRCAATTGCTCGGCCACTCAAGCGCAAGAGCTCCCTCTGCTTCGTGCCAGGAAAGCCCAGCTAAAGCCTTGGTGGAGCTGTAGATCTTGCACCCACTCACGCTTCCCTTCCTCTTTTCCAGCCTCAAACCTCTAGTGCACAGATTCCCAGGTACACACTCAGCAAAGCTTTCAGGGCACCATGCTGCTCAGGCTCATTCTCACTGAGAGCAAACGCACCTAAAATGAGTCCATCCAGTCACAGCTATGGCCGCTGTGAGATTTTCCCAAGTCTCTGTATGTAATCAATTTTAYAATCAAAGTAGTCTCACTGCTCCAGGTAGCATCCTTTAGACCAGAATAGCATGCTGTAGAGTTCAAAACTTGAATTAATTATACCACATAATAATGCCTTGCCTGGTTTGCCTGAAGGTATACAAATACAGTCACATTTGTAGAACAGCAGCAGATGGAGATTGTGCTGACAGAGATACATTGATCCTACTGAGACTAATAATTTTTCTTTTTCWTTTTAATTGATGAATTTGTCTGCATATCTTTCCTACAAGCTGTACAAATTCTTCAGCTCCTAAAGATTTTTAGTCCTACTGAATCTGATCACTAAAAGCCAACAAAAGCATAGAGGCAGATTCTTAATAAGGAGTTACCTTTAGCCTAAAGTTGGTGCTGCTGATAGCTTACATAGCTTAGGTCCTTCCAACTGAAGTAATACATGGAGCTGAAATTCTGCTCAGGTTTTCCAAAGAGGACTATAAATATACTGTAATATATATAAGCATCCTTCCTACAGAAGCAGAGTATTTTTTCCAGTCAATGTTTGTCTATCTTCATGCCAAATCAGATAATTTAGATAGAGTATTTATTTTAAAAACAGGATTTTAGTCCTACATATTTTGCAATATTACCACTTCTGGGAATCTCAAAAATCTCTAAAATAATAAACAAACACTTGTGCACATTTGCAGCTGAAAGTTATKATTTTCTTTATTTATAGCATACAGCAGATTTTTGACCCTTCTTAAATCAATACTTCATTCCATCAGAATGAGTATTTCTTTTCCCTGTTTGCCATACTGATATTTCTTTGGCCTGGAACAACATGGGTCCAACATTCTAGATGTGGCATCAATTCCCTTACAATTGTCATTCACAACTGTATTTCTTGCGAATAACAGGCTTTGCTAAGAAATTCAGGTTTTAGCATAACTGTGAAATGCAGCAGTTTTCAAATGCTTCCTGTGAGAGACCAATCTTTTCCCAGACATATCAAACCTAAGCTTTCTTAATTGATGACAACTTATTTCCTTGAAAGACTCTGTAGTATAAAATAACTCTTCCATTTCAAGACATTAAAGCTTAAATTCAACCAGCACAAGATAACCTTGTAAAAATATTTKTGCACAGGTAACCAGCCTAACAAATAATCATCATGAGTTACTTTACACTGCCACAAATGAGTAAAAATTTTGTGTCTTTCAGCAGCTAAAAACAATCAAGTTTCCCAGTGCTGGTTAAGCACACAGCAAGCTAAAAACTTGCTCAGTTTCTTGCTTAGAAAGGGGAATTGGAAGCCAGCYTTGTACAACTGTCCCTCAGCAAAGCCATAAAAGCCAGGGAACAGTGTATACAAATTGATTTTTTCCTGTTGCTTCTCTTATTCAATTTTTCTCTCCAGATGACAAGAATGGCACAGTCCCTACAAGCCAAAACAACAATTTCCCTTGTTCAAACTGGTGGGCAGGTGTAACAACAAAATCAGAATCTGACAAAGAAATAACGAAAAATCATTTTATGCACAAAACCACCCATACAGTTGGTGTGTGCATTATTGTCATCTAACAATAACCCACTATCTGACAGACCATCACTTAGTCTACAAGAACAGAAATTTCTTCCTATGTAACAAGATGTTTTCTGTATTTCTGTATTTTACAGATAGTYCCATTTTTTATTGATTCGCATTTACAATGTTCAATAGAAACTTTTTAGAAAGAYATTTTTATTTATAAAACACAAAGACCTTTGTCCACACAGCATCCATTACGCCTGCACAGGAGTGTTTTGCAAGAGCAAGAGAGAAGGAAAGATACTCATCTAGGGATGTGCTGTTTTTCAGGTCTCAGAATCACATTGGACAGTTACATTCCACAAAGTTTACACTGGAAATTTGTGGGGTAAAAAGTCCCAAGTATCCCAGCACACTATGTAAGCAAAATTATCTAAGCTAGGAGAGTTAAATTAGGCCTGTGTTTGGTGCATCTATACTAATGTCAAGAACTCTGAAAAGAGTTTATGCCTAGTATTATCTGTGCTGAGTACATTCATCCCACCTACYGGAGTATTTCTGCTTGTTGCCCACTTCTGTGGAAGATTGCCTTTCTCCTGCTAAGACTTAAAACAGCTCATTTTATACAGAAGGCATCTAAGTCACTCAGCAATTTTTTTCTGACAGCAGAAATAAATGCTGGAATGGCAGAGAGATGTGGTTTCTGTAACTTTTTTTTGTTTCTCAGCACTTTCACCTCTCACCTTTCTTCAGAGGCTCAAAATAGCGCTATTATCAGATTGGAATAAAATACCAGTGCTGCAATCACACACAGCGCCATGCTGGTGTTAGCCAAACAGTGAAACATTAGAGATCAACCAGCCACAGACAAATCCTCCGCTCCTTTCTTTGTCACTGCTTTTTGGCAAACAGCTCTCCCTGGTCCCCACAAGTGACAGCACTGGGCCAAGCACCAAGCTAGAAGAGCAGAGGGATCAGCACTCTCAGGGCTGCCACACATCATCCTCCTCACAGACACCTACAGCACACAGCCTTAAGGTGCTCCTGGCTCCCCATAACCCATCTATGCAGGGGTTTCCATTACTGCTACTGCCAGATCTAATWCAAAGAGAGCTGTGCTGACAAACTATAGAGGTGCAAGTGAAAAACATCACTGCAGCTAGACATTGGGATTTACTGAGCCAGCTGTGATGCTGTCTGCTATTTTATATATATATAGTTTGGGGATTTTTTTTTAATGTAAAATATTCAAGTGTTAATCCAGAAARCTGTACTTGTCTTCAGCATGATCTAGCTTTGGCACACATGCCCCCAACATCTGGCTGAAAAAGGTGTGTGTCACTTTTAGCTATAATACCATAAAGGAGAAGATTTCATGGTACAGAAGCCATCAGGGTCACACAGGGAATTCTCATTTCTTCTGGAAATGCAGCTGTAAGCCCTCCTGGGACCAGGCCTGACATGCATCATCAGCTACAATTAAATGCCCCAATTTTTTWAAAAAGAAGTTTCTTTCCCAAACTTCTTTGGGGACTGTGAGCCATATCAGCTTTATCATGTTTGAAATGGAAATTGATCAATAGAATACTAAAACTGCCAAGTCATAATACCCCCACTACACTTGACTTCAGCATTTTGGAGTAATTTTAATGAGGACACATAATCTAATGCTTTAAGATTTAGTTCAGCATGGTATCCCTGTGGGGCTTTGCTGGAGGATTGTGTGAAAGGGGACAGGGAAATGAAGCCATTTTGTTATACTTTTAATTTCAGATGATTTGCAATATATAACAAGTGCCTCATCAAAGACTCTGCAGCCTGTAGATGAAATGATGCATTAGAATGATGTGTGTATCTCAATTACTAGCTGCCAGTGCATAAACTCACTCATGATTTTAATCTGCAGTTCTACTCCTGCAAATTCGCAGCATCACAAYCCAACCAGAACACTGGTGACAGTTCCACATCTGCCATCTCATTTRCCACTTTCCAAATAGTGAAGAAACTGGTTTTTCCCTTTGTTTTTACCTCCCAAATGGCTAAAGTGTGACAAATTTTGGTTGCTTAAAGAAAAAATTAAAAGAAAAAACTACACTAGACAGTATTACAATAGGGGTAAAACAGATCGAAAACCTCTTCAAAGTAATTCCCCAAAAGAGAATTCAAAAATTWAAACCAAGTTTTCACTTTAATTATTTCTACAGCAAATAGTCCATGTCTCCTTTAGGACAGGCACTATGAAAGRTCTTGGGCACTGATCATTTTTGGCTATCTAGTCTTTTTCCTTGTATCCTAGGCACTTTGGAAAAGGCTGCTTGTTTGTTTGGGTTTAGTTGCTCGTGATGGCCTCAGACTGGGATAGGATTTGTGATAAGAGATGAGATTTTGTTGAGTCTTTTGAGGTCATAATTTCACTTCACATACTTTGGGCAAATTCATATCTAACAGGGCAATTATTGCTGTTGAATCACTATAAAGGCTACAAAGTTTGTTTTTCCTTCTTTTTAATGCTCCACTATGACCATGCCAGATCCTGAGCAATTTGGTGTCACTATCAGACAGGATGCTAAAAGCTGTAATTACCAAAACATTCATATAGTTTATGTAAGCAACTCTGTCTGAAGAAAACACCTGTTTATAAATGCAGTAATATAAACATAGACTCATTTTCCACGCTGAGGCTTTTATTTGGCTGAGGTTTTGTGGTTTCTTTTTAAGTGGATTTTAGACAAATAAATGGGATAAAACCAAATGGATTCCCAATATGATGGATCCCAAAACAAAGAAGGGCTACAAAAATAATGTTCATTTTACAGGGAAAATACATTACATATGGGAAATTAATGAATTCAAGAGATGCATTGCATGAGCAGAAGCTCCATTAAAATAAACAAACCCTACTTATACAGATGTCAGATTTGGAACTGTTCTCTCTAGTAACATCACATCTTAATAATTTCTCCCAAATGTCAGTAGTTTCCCTTCAAACTAATTGTAGCAATCATTTCCTCTAACAATCCACATATCTTAAGAAACTGACACTACTGCTTGAGTGAGCTTCCATTTACTCCCAGTGGATTCAGTTTTCCGAGGTTGCTCTTTTCCTGATGTATACTGAAGAACACAACCCCAGAAGCTGCAATAATCCAGATACAGCCCATCCATTTAGTGTACAGAAGAAGGAATGAGTTTCAGTCACCCAGGATCACCTTTGATCTCAGACCATTCTCCAAGCAGTAAAGTAAAAGAGGACTCCCACATTATGGAATTATTGCAGCTTCCTGCCTCCTCTGACCAGAACATAGGTCATTTCCAACTGGTAAAAATTGATTTGCAGAAGATACAAAAGAAGATACAAGTCTAATAAAGAACTTGCTTGYCCTACCTATGGTGAAAATAGATGAGAAGAATGACCACTCTACTTGGATATTTTCAGAAAGACTTGTCTCAGATTGACCCTCTGTATAGCTCCATTAAAGGAATTAATATATTACACTTTTAGAAKAGCTCATTAGATGCCAACAAGGAAAAAAACAATTGAAAAGCCAGTATTCTGTTTAAGTTCTATCACCTTACGCACAGAAATTTCCAGAGTTGTTTCATTCCAATTTATATATTCCATGTTATCCTTTGACTGACAAGCAAGGCCYGACCTTAAAAAAAAGGAATTAACTATGGGCCATGATGAACAGACAGTTTTTTGTGCGTGTGCTGTTATATGTAAACATGCAATGTGGAAGAATATGGGCTAAATTAAGAGTAAACTAAAAAACATGATACTGCCTCTCCAAAGCATTCTGTTGATCTCTCTTGTTTACAACACAAAAATGAACAATGTCATGATCTCTGCACGTACACATGCAAAGCCATGTGCAACCAAACAGTGTACACTATTATTTCTCAGAYGGAGGGACAGGAAAGAAGCTGCTTCTTCCATTCACTCTTTACTTATTAATTTCCTAATAAAACTCCAACAAAGGATGATGCAAAACATTGCAACACACAGCTRTTTATATTCAGTAATTATAATTCAGAAACTGGATTTTATTTCTGTAAGCTTAACTAAAAAAACATGGCTTTCCATGGCTCTATTTTAGAGAAAAATAAATTAACCACTTAAGTTAAAGTGTCTCAAAACTACAGTTCTGAGCCCTCTACACATTATACTGAGAAAACCATTTCCCCTTCTACTRTTTTTCATTCAAGTGAAATATTCTCTTTTGCTATGCCACTTTAAAGGTATCTAAAGAGCTTTTATGTATATCCACCTATACAGGAATCTATATGGGTGTCTTTTTGAAGGCAATAACATAATTATGCAAAGTCCTGMCATTTTCACCAGATATTCCCTTTTGTAGTCAAATTTGTACAATGTCTTATGTCAATTTGGGTTTTGATAAAATATAATTTGTAAAGTTGTTTGTTTCTTTTAAGCACTGACATGATTGTTTTGATTCCTTGGGAGAGCCAAGAATTTAAAGAAGATATTAAAAAAAAAAAAAAAAAGCTGATAATGAATTAATTTAATAGTAGTCTCTGAAAATAAGATTTAACAACTAGAATGCCAATATTAAATATGTTTGAGAAGCTAAGAGAAACAGGAAACAAGGGGATATAGGAAACTACAGGGACATCTGTATAAAGAGCTGAAGAGCTCGTTTATGAAGACACTAAAACGGGCTGGTAGTACACAATGATCATCCCCTGTCAGGCTGTAAAGCAAAACCAGGCTAAGTTTCAGCCTTGAAATTAGACATAACAGAAGAAAGCCCAGAAGGTGGCTAGGAATTCCTGGTTTGAAATCCTGTATTTACTGGAGCTGATTTTCCCAACTTATTAAAGCTTAACATCTCCTCCTCAGCCATACTACTCCTTTGCACTGATTAGTCCCACATATGAGTGAATTTTATTTTCACATTGCTTGGTTGTCTCGTCTTTATTCACTTTAAATAAGTGAATTTAAAAATGCAACAAATTTAGCAAAGAAAGCTTAAATAGTCATTGTTTAAAACATGCAGGTTCATGTCAGAACACTGCTAGGAAGCACAACCYGCAACAAGAATTGTACTTGAAACTTCTTTTTCTTACTAGCTACACATTCAGCCAAAATACAAACGTGCTTTGCACCAATAYACAACCTTGATAATCAGAAAACAAGACAGACAAGGATTTTAATCTGCAAAGGCTCTTGAAGCACAAGTGTATATGGCTGCATGGTTGTAGGTTACAACTAAACAGATGAAAGCAGATCAAAACCCAGATTCAACCGTTACCAAGGAAAATATATCTGCTTCTAACCTTTGGAAATAAGAAAAATCCACTAAACCCGAACATCTAACTTTTTTTTTTAACTTACTCAATCTTTTATCAACCCATTCTTTCAGGCCCAGTTTTTCACCCTCAAACCCAGGGAGAGTTGCAAAACCATAAAAAATTAAAACCAGTAGAGATGAACCCTTAAACATGGGAATTTACAAAGTACACATTCACTCAGAAGAATGGCAGAGGAAAARTCTCTAGTTATCCTTTACTATGTACTTGAGAGTTTTCTGTTTTCAGTGTGGCTTTCATTGGCTCTCAGACAGTAGCTGCACACTGCATTCACTGAAGCGAAAAGACAAACAACCTGAGCACTTTTTACCACTGCTTTATCACAAATAAGAGATTTGCTCATCCAGACCCTYCTTGGCACTCCCAGCTCGTGATGCAGCACTGTGTCCCCTCACACATGGAGCAGACATTGCTCACCCAGACACTGCTCACCCATCACTCGGAGTGAGACATGGGACAGGACAGCAGTGGGACACAAATACACWTTTTTCCTACCTTACTGATGAAGAACAAAGGCGGTGTGTTTGACAGACTTGCTTAGCCTGAGAGCAGAAGTGGAAAAAACTCACCAGCTCTCACATCTTGCACTGATAATCTGTCTCTTTAGGGGGACAGAGAGGAGATTTGACAGATGGCATCCACAAACGGATGACTTGGAGCAAAAAAAGGTAAAACAACAAAGGGGATGGAGAAAATTACACCTTCACTTCAGATCTATTGTTTTCGTTGTTGGCTTCTTCCCTGCTTAACACATGTGGTCACGAGTGACTTTTGGATGCCAAGAGCTGAATGCTGCCCATGTACACAGTGCTCAGAAAACAACAGCACAGCATCAAATGATGCACACTGGCTGTTATCTCTGTGCACTAGCAAGGATTTTTCACTTTGTCTCTCGTTCTCAGCCTGCTGGTGATAGTAAGAAATACTGTATGTGTTTTCACATTTTAAAAGTTGGGAGTTTTGAGCTCTTTCACTGAGTTTCTATTGCAATAAAGTACCACCAGCCGCTCTGTTAAAGAAAGTCAGACAACTCTTCATGAAAGAACCTGAGGCAAAGGGCACATACAGATATACAAGTTATTCCATCAAAACATAAGAAAACAACTTCCTTACTCTCAGAGTGATTGAACACTGGAAGAGGTTGCCCAGAAAGGTTGTGCAGGGTCCATCCTTGGAGATGCAAATACTCAAAACCTGACTGGACACAGATCTGATAACCTGCTCTAGCTGCCCCTGCTTTGACCAGGCAGACTGAACCAGACAATCTCCAGAGGTACCTTACAACTTCAGCTGTTCTGTGATTCTGGGAAACTCATGAATTTTACACACTACCCAGGACAAAAACAACACATACTATGTTGATTTTATATTGCACTCTCTTTGGACGCAATTCCTCTAAACGATTTAATCATCATGCAACCAGCTGCCAGTCACAAGTTACTAGCACAAARGAAGAAAACTCAAGCATGTAACTTGGTTTTTTGAATTTCCATTAATCTCTCTCYGATAACAACATTTTACACCTTAAAACACTCTATTTCATCACCTGTTTCACCCACATTCATTCTCCCTTCCTCCCAGTCTACATAAAATCACATCTGAAATAACAAAAATCATGACCGTCTCATTGAAAAGAGAAAATCCCTGCTCAAATATACCTGGATGAAGAAATATTCATGGCTATTGAATCCCTCAGAACTTCTGTTTAAAACATTGCATTTTTATATCAAAAGCAGGAAGCTGTATTCATCATATGGGGKTTTAAAACCCATCATGACAGAGATGCCAGGCTTTTTGCAGATATCCTGTACTACTTCTTAGCGGATTCAGCTCACCTGGTACACAGAATCCCCCTTCTGAGGGAGTCAAAACCAGAGACTAAGGTTCCCGAGAAGGATCAGCAACACTTTGATCTCTTGCTCCCAGAACGATGCCCAGTCTTTCAGCGCACAGTCTCCCCAAGCTGATTTAACAGATTTACACTCTGCCATTTAGACTTCCTGGCCATAAAATGACACTAACACACAGCTCTAATATAGGGCTCTTCAATCCTCTGAATTAYACTTAAAATCTATTGAAACACCATGTCTTTGGTGACAGTGACAAAGCAAACTTCACTAAGCTGTGTTTAAAAGGACTCAAAGCTAAATGAAACTCATTTTCACTTTAAATCTGATTTTGAAACTGGCACACGGTTATTGTTGAAGCTTTTCAAAAAATGCATGCATACTTTTCTCCTATCTAGACATACTTCACTAGAGAAATACTTTTTCATTCTTTTTACAAAGAGGATTAGAAAGCATTTCATCTTTCATATAAATATAAAACCCTGCAACCCAGCAATCTGAAAATTTGTACTCATCAGTTTCAATCCATGGGAATAGCAAAAATACCTGCAAGAGGAGATGTGGGAAACATGATGCAGGTAAGGTAATTGACACTAGATGAGACTTAGATTACTCACATAAAGATTCAAATTCTCTCTCTGCAATTTATAGAGCCAAAAAAATTAGGCTTCCAAGTAGGAAGAAAGCATATCCTAGGAAACTTCTTATGCCTACAAGGCACGGTGATATTTCACCTTAAACTACATGTATGGACAAACCCATTCAACAACAAATAAGCAAAACATTTGGCTGCTGACTAAACAGCAAAGACAAAAAGCTAAGGAAAAAAGCAATAACAAAATGAAATGCCAAGTACACTGAGTTATGTGCTTGCTGCTGCCGATCCACCCCACAGAGCACGTTGTGTGCCATTTGCTTTGCTGCAGGTGGGTGAACCCGAGAGCCAGAGGCACAGAAGCCCATGCACAAATATTTTCCTCTCTCTTGAGGTCTCCTTTTTAACCTAAATTTTCACTTCTTTCTGCTGTACCAATGTTGTTATCTCTGACAGAGCAACATATGAATCAAAATGAGAAAAGTCACAGTGGGAAGTTTTCCATAAGCCGGTTATCCATGGTGTATCCCTGCATTAAGCAAGGCAGGTTAACCAGATAAGCCTTAAGCCTTTCAGAGAAGCAGGATCAAAGCAGGTAACTAATTTGTAATGATAAGCCATTCCTCACCACAAATGGAGATATAAATTTCAAAAACCAAACTAAAATATATGGGAATTAATTAATTCACAGTCGTTATAAGATGCAGCATAACTGGTTGTTGCATGTACACTCTTTCCAATACCATAACACAAAATGTAAGGGGAAAGAAACATGATTTTCATTAATGAAGCTCGTTCATCCACCTATAAACGACACTAGTTAAGCCAACAGGCTTTGGTACTGAATTATTAAGGGTGTGATTCAAATCAACAGTTATTCAGAAAGCAACAATATCAAAAAGGATTTTACTGCAGTGGAAAAAAGCACACATTATATGCTTCAGCTGTGTACAATCTGTTCACCTGTACGGTTCAATACAATTCAAACAAAATTACAGCTTACAAATCAGGTATTACTCCAGGCCTCTGAGAAGAGATTTCTACTAAGAGATTATTTCTTTTTTCATTAGAATGGCTCAAGGAAGCGWGAGACAGGATTAAGTCAAGGTACGAGTCACTAGGTAATACAGATATGCCTCTCTCACACACAAAAAAAGTATCTGTAAATGATCTAAATATTCAATTACAAAAAATAAATCCCAAGAAGCAAATTTACCTACTAGAGGTGATCATGAGYCAGTTTTGTGAATACTTGCACAGATGGGAAGGCCTATTCATTCGCTTGAAAGCATTCATGGGAAGGATGAGGTTAGGAGTTACCTAGCTAAGTACAGTTAACAACACTACAATAACTTGGAAGTAAGAAATAATTCTGCAAATAAACGAGTACACTGGGACAAAAACCACTTGGTTTCCAGTAGCTCTTACAGGTGAAAAACACAGAAAGTAGAACTTACATGAGACTCCAATTCTAAGGATAAAGAGTATATTGTGATATCCTGATAATAAATTTTTCTTTAAGAGATGATTTGAAAAAATGGATGAGAGTGCACGCCCAGTTTAGAGCAATGATTTCATAGCACAACATCCTACTTATTGTAGCAGAAATGTATCTGAAGTTCAACACACATCCAAATCTTTGCAGAATCAACTCAGGCCTCTCCAAAGCAGACCCTCTCTGTTCATTCTTGTCTTTCCTTAGGGACACAAGAGATCCTGATGTCTCACTTCATTTATCTCAGTAAGTCRTTTATCTCAGCAGCACTACAGTTTCATCAGGATTCTTCATACAGCCTGTATTTTTGCTCTTCCCCAGCACCCTTTTCCCTTTCTGCTTGCCCAGAACTACTGGCATATGTCCTGGCTCCTCACAGGCTTCTGTGCATGGCAGCACTCTCACYCCTTCATTTCATTTCAGCTTGGGCATCTGCCCATTTTCCTGCCATTCCAAATTCTTTATACCCAAAATGAAACAAACACCAATAAGAAGTCCTCTCTCGTCCCTGAGAAATAAATCCCTTCTGCCAGATACACGCAGCTTCCCCTCTGCTAATTCCTCCAAAAATTGGACAGGGTTTCTACCTGTCAATTATTTCTCTTTAGAGGTGACGGGCTGAAAGTAATGTCACTTCTTAGAGTCAGTAGGTGGATGAAGCTTTTGGCAACACTCCCAGAAACCCTTTTCATGTTTCTGCAAGATACTGCTGGGGCAAAGTTGCTAATCTACAACTGTGCTGCAAATCTCAGCCCAAGAACATATGTTCTTGTGCTGTCAAGAAAGAGAACTGCAGTGAAAACATTACATAGTGCCAACCACTCACAAAAGATAYATGGGTGCTCAAGCCCAATGCACTGAGCAGAAAATTAAGATTGTTCTCATTGCTTTTCTCAAAATGTCTGTGTCATCTATAATCAATGAAACAGTCTGGAACAAAGCACAGCCATCTCTTTGTTATCCTAGTAGCTGAAGAAAACAACCTAACACAAGAAAAGTATCGAGGACTTGTTATAGCTCAAATAACACAAATACATTTGTAAAAATTCAGTGTTAGTACCTTGTTTAGAGCCTGGTGACAGGGACTTCAAAAATGCACCATTTTGAATAATAATAATACAAATTAAATTGTTGCTAATATTGGGAAAGGAAATGAGAATTCTTAATATCCATTCCTAAAAGAAATAGGACTGGCTACAAAATCTTGACTCACTGAAGAAATCAAGACACTGAAAACAGAAAAAAAAATCAGTCCAGCATAAATGAACTCAGGATTAATTTATAACACACACTGCACAAGCAATTATTTAATTCCAGATTTTTACTGCATCCTACCTATTAAAAACAGTGATCTGCTCTACTGAAATGGTTGATATATAGAGTGTGCAAAAAAAAGATAAAATAAATTATCAGCATCTATTGTACTAACTAATCTAACATTAGTTCTTTCCAATCTTCTTGATTTAATGTTCTCTGGTGCCTTGCTTCCCATCACTACATGAGATCATATGCATTCCTTTCCAGTTTGGTCATTGTGCCCCAATAGACATGAAATATTTTCACAAAAATCAAGGSTAAGTACATGCTGCACAACTAATGATGCAAGAAGACTAGTGTGAAAGATTAGCTGCTGTTCAATTCTCTCCAATTTCTGCTAACTTCAGACACTCAAAGAAATCTGATTATGCTATGTATAGTCTTCATATCTGTGCTTGTGTAGYAATGAAGTGTCATCTCATTATCATTTCAGAAAAAATAACTGAAAATGTTAATACTTCAAATGGATTAGATTACCATGTTTCTTCTCTGAATCAGAACACTATGAAATACATTTTTACAAAACAACACACACTTCTGTTCCACACCAATACCAGTGACAGAAACACACCATTGCCTGCCTGAAATCCYGATCAAGCAGAAACCTAATGATTCCCCATTAAACTGACACCTCTGAATGAACGTGAGCCTCAATGCCTATGAGCACTGAGCTTTCAGAGATGCTTTTGAAAYGACCAAAAGCCCACTGAAAATAGTTTGGTTCATTAGCAGTGTATAAGGACTTCTTTATTTGGGGTGTGTGAATCCTGACTGCTGAGACTTAGTTTGCATTTGTACTACACAGAATTAATAAGAATGAAGGAAAAAAAAAAGCTATAATAAGCTGCATATTTTCCAAGAGGACTTCGTGCTGTGTAGTCAGAACAGCAATSAAAAGTGCAACATTCTTTTAAAATTACTCATTTCTATTAGAAAATATATCTTTTTTTCCTTTTGAGTTTACCTGCAAGTTACCGTCACAATTATGGGCAATGCTGAGATCTGTACAAAAGGGCATGGATCTTCCATTTGTTTTAATACTGCACTGAGAAGAGAGCTTCTTGCTGACTTCTGCAGCAAATAATGCAATTCATGTAGAGATACTGAAACCATATTGAAGAAATAAAGGAAAAATATTCACTCTACATTTCACTGTTCTAAGACTGTTATCAAGGAGAGAAATCATTTGCAATTTGTGTTTTGTATTACTTGACTAGACCCTCAGAAAGTACAAATTAGCAATGCTGTGTTAGCAAGACAAACCAGACCAGCTGTGGGCACGCAGATTATTCACTGAMATTAGGCCTTCTGCAGAGATCAGTAAAAATCATTATAGACATGGCCTATTAGCATTAAGAAAAAGTTGAAAAATAAAACTTTGCAGAATAATGAGTAATCAGAGGTTCAGCTACAGCTAATGGCAAAAATCAAGTTTTTAGAGTCCCTGCTGTGGGCATCAGAGAGAGTCTGCGAAGGGCAGGCTGTGTGTGACTCAAACACTTCTCTGCTGATGATGGGGTTTGGTGGACAAGGTCAGAAAACACAAATTTAAACCAGGAGCAGATGAGAGAAGGAGAAAACAATTCAAGATTCATGCACATTTGTCATTTATTTAATAAAGAGGTAGAAAGAAATATACCTTTCTTTCATGAGAACTGGGCACGCCAGGGGCGTTCTGCTTGAGGAATCCTGCTGTTGTGGACCACCTGGTAGGGTTTTTCCGTGAAGGCTCTTCTGAAGAAAAATTTGTGTCACTTACAGAGGTTGAGAGGCCAATCAGTGCAGGGTCACTACTTCGTCGGACATGGAGAGGCATATCTGAAGAATAAAACAGACAGTAAATAAACACTGACTAGATTTAAAATGCTTTTGACAAAGCAAAAATATTTTTTCAAGCTCTGAATGGGTGGTTTCRGCCAAATGTGGTTTTACAGAGTAAGGAGTTATTGACCTCAGTGCAGCTCCTCAAGGACAAGGTCTGCTCCTCAAAACCACAGCCTTGCTGCACGGCCTCACAAGGAGAAAATCAGGGGAAAACCAAACTCTTTGAACCTAGCACAGCTTGGTGGCTTTCCAAGTACAAACACAGCATCTCTCCTGTCTGTTGGATGCTGTGCAAAATAAAAATATGCAACATAAACTTGACCAAGCAGGGGGCTAAGGTTACACACAGGTATTTTAAAGAGCAAGTAGCCAAAGCCTGGGGACAAAGTAAGGGGTGGACCAGGATGATGTGTCCCCCACCTTACTGCGAGGGCTGCATTCTGGGCACTGCCAGCACAACGTGCTGCCAGGAAGCTGCAGGCCAGCCAAGGCAGCCTCTTCACCTTCTAAAATATACTCTGCATTTCTTTCTCAGGACTTATGGAAGAGACTGTTTTCTACTCTGCATTCTTCCTTTGCCTCYTCCTGACAGCTTCAAACAAGATCTGCGCTGATTTACCCTGATTCCCTTAGCCTTCCAGCTGGCATGACTGACAGGAGAAAAATATTTCATTAGTAAAAAATGAAGCAGCAGGCAGGTAGACTGATTGGAAAGAGATAAGGTTTTGTTAATATATGTAGAGGTCACATCCATTCTGGAGACTTTGATGGCACATTAAAGTTAAGTTTCTTTTGAAATACAACTTAATTTTTTCCAATTTCATTTATTATCCCTCAACAAATAACCACACATCTATCCTATTCTTGCTTGAACAGAACTTTCACTGCCCGAATTTGTGACCTCTCAGTACTCAGCATCAGAACGGAGGGGCTGTGATTTATCAGTTTTATTTCTCTTTACTGCTGCACTGGGAACCCTGAATGCAAAGTGCAAAGGAAAAAGGTGAAAGCAATGGCACATAAGCAGCTGAGTCAGTGGGAAAGGCACACTGGGCAACAGCTGAGAATAAAAATCAGGACTGGGTTTTAAAGCTTTGATGAAACAGTTCCCAAGGAAACTGRAGGTGCATGTCTGGCAATACTAACAGGAAAACACAGGAGTGACAGGAGTTGTTCGTTAAATGACTTGTCTCAATCTTGACAATTGCCTTATGTTAATGCTACATTTAGTAATATTAAAGAATCTTATTTTGCAGGACATTATGAATACACTGAGAAATACAGGAAGTCATGCCACACAATGAAAACACATGAATTTTTTTTATCTGTTAGGACTCCTGCTGCTGAGGTATAAACAAGTGTTACATGACCAAACACTAGAATAGTCAATCTATTTCATGTTCATCCTGGTAAACAAGAATAATAAAGAATTAATAGGTTTTTTTCATCCCCACAACTGCTGTACTATTTCTCTTTCCTTTCAATTTCTTTTTTTTTCCTTAATTTTCTTAACAAAAGTTAAGTTCCAGCAAATAAACCCCTTTCTTTTATAAATATGTATACACATATTTACATACAAACTCATAAGTGTATAATGGAACTAGAATTAATTAAAGGACTATTTTGTGAAAGATCACTAATTAAGCAGGAAAATATAAAYGGTCAGGACTTGTCTACTAAGAATTTGATTTCTCAGAATATACTCATAGACTCTAAGAGAGGGTTTTTCTTTGATTGCTTTGTTTTCAACTACTTCAAGTTTCAAGAAGCAGTTGAAGGCAAAGCATTTCCTTTCCCCTTTAATGCCAAACACAMGAACATTGCCCTATGAAACCACAGGAGATCTCTGAACAAAGGTGGCTCAGCTGCAGCCCCAGCACACAGGATGAAATGACCCCTTTCCAGCGGTGCCTGTGCTGCTGGCACAGCCCCGAACATCCACTCTCCTTTATTAGATCAGCCTGAGCCAAAAAGGGGYTCTGCAGTATGTAGTGCCACTTAAGAAAAATACCAATCTATATTTATTCCAAGCAGCAGCCCATGTATATTATGTTTGCCTTCACTACCCACCCCACAACAGAGAATTACAATTTTCAAACATGAGTTCACTTGCTCCTTATGCTTGTACATCTATATATAAGCACGGTGATAGCAAAATGTTCTTGTATTTTTACACTTCTGCTTCGAATTGCTTGACAAAACAAAAGTTCAGTTGGGTGAACTTCTGTAAGAAGAGAAGCCAAATTGCCAACAAAGAAAGAGATGATGAAACAGGAAATSAAGCCAGCATTTCTGGAGAGGAGCAAGCCATTATCTCTGCCTAGGCTTTTGCTTTGTAGTGAAAACCTGACAGGTTGCACAACGGTGAGCAGACACTTTTCAAAATACAGGTAGTCAATTATGCACTGAAATTCCTAAATATTAATATGCTCCAGAGAAAATAGTAGCATGGGAAGCTTCTCTACAAAATATACTCACAGATGAGCCACTTTCAATGTGATMAGTTTCATTCTAATAAGGTTAGCTATTGAGATATTTTCAGGCGTTTACTGAATATTTCATCAAATCTTAAAAAAAACAAAGGGTATTCTGTCAATATAAAGATACAACATGATCTACTCTAGTCTATTCTTATGAAAATGGTTCCACACATGAGGAAAAGTGATTTTTTTTATTAAGCAAATTTCGCAATAAAGTGAATTATAGAAGACRAAAATTTGTGTGTGTTGCATCTATGTATTTCCCAATTTAACGAGAAATTTTAACATATGGCATTATTTTTTTTTTATTACTGGAATGGGACAGGCACACATTAGAGCTGGCTCTAATGCATGCTGCTTGGCAATGGTCAATAAGTCTTAATCCAAAAACTAAATCCTGTTCACACTATGTTAACCACAAGCTGTAAACATGATCTCCTGCATTCCCTTCAATTCCGTTCTGAGAGACCGTTCTAACTTGGTTTTGACACTCTCCATTAAAATGACAATGAGAAAGAATATGATTTTTTTCAAACCAATATATTGTTGGTTACAATCCTCTAGTTTACAGAATTTGAATAGAATCTATAGATTTGAAGATGATATACTTTGAAATATTAAAAGGGAAATCAAAGGAAAGGAACTTAATAATTAAACCACAAGATGAAGTACGCATGGGACCGATGCAATGTCACTGATTCCAGGGTGATGGCTGATACTGTTTGAAGTCTGTGGTTTCTTTGAAGAGTGGATAAAACAGCAATGAACTCTAATCACAAGGCTTCAAATTCTCTGTGGCACTAATGCACTGTAAATATTGATTTGCTTCTGCAGCTAAGGTGCCTTTTAAATAAGCACTTGAAACAGTAAATCTAATAATGAATTACAGGAAGTTTTAAAAGTCTAAGGAATAAAGAAAAATTAAATTAAAAATCCTGAAAGTTACCACTAACTCAGTTCCTGAGCCACACTGAAGGACCTGAATGACTCAAGCAAGAGTCAACTTCAGAAAGAATTATGTTGACAGAGGATCCCATTAAGTCATGTATATAGCCAGAATTCTGCTAGAAAATGGTTATTTGTAGGATAGATCCAAGCTGTATAACAAAATGCTCACATTCATAATCATGAAATTCTGACTGGAAGTCTCATTTTATTAAAAGCAACAGCAGCTTCACTATAAATYATAAAAACAGCCAATACACATTTTATAACCATCTTTAAATGTTAAGAACACAGAGTTGTACCTTCCCTTCCTGCCAGCAATTCCATTTTTATTTTAAAAGGGTCATCACCTCCTCTGATTTTCAAATATGCTCACGAGCAAAAGCATTTGAGGATCTGGCAAATTTCATCCATAAAGCTGAGCCTGTCGTCCTCCGTGCAGGCACTCAGCACAATGGATGGTGGTCCCCCAGAGCAGAGCTAATATATACCTTCCCATACCAATTTCCTCTTGGGTGTCAGCTWGGAGGGCATGACTAGAAAAATACATACTTTTATCTATATGGCATAGCCAAGATAATTTCACTCTGTGAAGGTTTCAGCTGATGCTTCAGCTCCCCAGTGCCACTGCAGCTTGTGCAATCTTGTGTGCAGTGGATTTAAGGCACAGAAATGAAAAAAWTATCTTAAGAGTCATTTCTGGCCATCTCACACAGACCATCAGGCTCATGACAGATGAGCAGACCGGAAGAGGATCTTTTTTCTCTCCACACTCCAGAGAGCTCTCTGGGAAAGTGATGAATCAGTAAAATCAAAAACACGGTGGGAAATTGTAGCTTTTAACAAAAAAGCTGCTCATTTTAGACAGAGTTCCTGAAAGTTATCCCAAAGTGATCCCATATGTACATCAGGGTGTATTGTATTTACAGTACACACAGATCCTACGTCAGCACCARAAAAACAGCCTGGGGATGGGAGATAGAAATTGAACAGCTTTGCTGYCTCCACCAGCCATCCAGCTCATCCATTCTGCTCAAATTCTCATCTGAAGCCCAAGAGAAAGGACAAATCAGAGTCATCCTGGGCCTGAGGAAAGCAGGGCTGCTTCTTTAGTTTGATATACTTGAAACTACAAGTTAAGGTTTTGTCYATATTTAACTGAAAAACCTCTTAAAAATATTTAGATTTGCCTTGAGTTTTCCACTCCAGCACAGCTCCTGGAGTTCTGGTTCCAATTTCAGTAGGTTCAGTTCATCTCCTTGTTCCACTCAGCTGGACACAGCAAGAGCCTTATTCCTTATGACATTCAAAAGCTCAAATCCCCATATCAGTTCAACTTTCGTATTTGCAAACCTYTAAAGACAAGGTGATGGCAACTTCCAAAGACCACTGAGGCTGTTGTAAACTTGACAATGGAGAGAAGAAAAACACTTGGAGACAAAAACCAGCTGATTGTGAACTTATCTCCAAACTGCATTAAACCCTAGCAGCAGCTAACATAAGCCAGCACTCCTCTACAAGATTAAGAGAACAGTRCAAATCAAATGTAGGCATCTTGAATTGAAAAAGATAAAAACTTCAGCCATTCCAAGAGATGAAGAGCCACTGCTGGGACAACAGCACCACCTGTCCTGCAGAAGAAAATAGGCACAGTATAGASGGATGGCAGCTGGGAGGGACACGAAACAGGAGCCCTGCAATGCTACCTCCAGTTGCACATCTTTTCAAAAACATACTTTTGAATGTCACAGCAAAGGAGGAGCAAATACATACATATTAAATATATATATATGTTTATATACACACCACCAGCTCTCTCCTCATGGCCCAGCGCAGTATTTTTCTCTCTCCTAGAATCCATTCCACTTTTAAGTAATGATTGTTAAAAAAATAATTTGCAGCATTTTCGAAGGTCAAAGTCTCCAGAATTTGTTTATTTGTATTATTCTCCCCAAGTTTATTCTCCTGTCACTAGTTACCTCCCCTCCGCTTAAAAAACTCTCTTTTCATATGTCACGACATCTCAATTTCCCCCTAAACAGTGCTACACAGGACATAACCTTTGCTTCTTTTAAGTCTGTATTGCTGTTCTTTTTTGTAAATTTTATTTCAGTCTTAACTTGTTCAGAAGGCACCCAGAACAGTGTATTTCTTTTTTGATATACCCTCAGTGCTGTTTAAATCCTTCCTGTCATTTTTTGAACTTTGATGCTAACACAGAGTCAACAGTAATCATATTTGGCTATTTTATTGTCAAGATATCAACCCAGAATATCCACAGAAATCCTAAAACTTTTTCTGCAGTCTCCTTTCAGCATCTGTCTTGATAATTAAAGTATATATTCAGTTTAGATCAATGTTCTTACACATTATCTTCTATTTATTAGGCTGAATCAACTGTTGTGCAGTTTATCTCTGTTGGGTTATATATCTTTCCTTCATTCATGCTGTTCTATTTTCCCATCTATCAACATCTGGAAATTTAACTAATATACTCTTTACAGTMCTGATTTCTCTCAGATTTAAAGATGTTAAATAAAACAAAAAATGACAGGAAGCCTCATGAAACCCTATTGGACAACAATCTCTAGATTAAGATTGCCTCTAATTTTTAAGATTTCTATGATGACTTTTAATCCATATTGAAATGTTTATGGTCATAATTCAAGACACTTAAATTTCTATCAAATGCTTCAACATTTGCAAATATTACATGAATTACATAGCAYTTACCTGTAAATGCCAAGTATTTTGTATTCATGGCTTTCCCTTTCAGAATTACAAGAAAGGTGACATAGTTTAGATAATTAGCATTTCTCTACTTGAAAATATGTTTATGCATAAAAAGATCAACTTCTAAAATTAATTTTTCCACATTCAGAACTCTTGGGTAAATAACAAGACTGCCACCGCTCTTACAGAGAAAAAAAATCATTGTTTCACACAATTCTAGGTTTTTATAACTATTTCATGTACAAACCAACTGTTTTCAGTTGTTCTTCTAGCAATTCATGATCAAACAACACCTTATGTACTTCTCAAAGACATATTTTCAACGTTAACAAACATTCTCTGTTTTCTTGTATCTGTAATTTTAAAATGTCACATTTATAAGCATTTGCACATTAAATCATGACAAGTCACCGTCACCCTGTTTCCCTCTGCCCCACACAGTTGGAGCTGTGGCAGCCAGCCACACCAGGAATGGGGCAGAGGCCACACCACGGCACTAAAGATGCCAGCGTGGTCTGGCAGATGACAGAGGAATGCAGCAGGTTGAATCCCCAAMCATCACAGAAACGCAGAAAGAAGCACTTGGCTGAGTAAAACACACAAACAGAAGCCCACTGCATGTTAGCACACCTTTCAGTAACATAGGACATTTTGTTAGAATGCCTATGATCAAAAATTACTCACAGAACAACAGGATCATTTCTGGAAGAATGGACAACACTGAGAAGAACACAAGYAAGCCACCAAAAAAACCTCTTATTACAAAGCAGAAGAAAGAAGAAAGTCTTTACTTCCCCAGTATAATTTTCAGTTTCTTTTAATATAGCCTAAGTTTTCCATTTTCCCAACTATGACTGCTCAATGACTTTGAAATTCAGAAATAAAAAAAACAACCTGCCACAGTTATATTTTAATAATGAGGTAATGTGAAATCCTTATCTTGAAAGGCCTTTAAAATAACAATCTTTCTTCTCTTTCTCTAATATTCTTTCTTCTTACTTTTGAATACYAAGATCCAGGAAGAAAATTATGATTGCACCCTGAAACTCAATTTACTTAGACACTGACTTTTAAAGCTAATTAGAGAAAGATCTTTAAAACTGAAAYTAAAATTTAATTACCTACACCCTCTCTGTCTCTTTTCTCTGGGCTCTTTTCTAAAATGCAAATATCTTTGCATGCCAAAAGAAAAGACAAAAATGTCAGATTTTACAAATGTTCTACTCATCCCTGTCAAAAAATTTGTTTCAGTATATTTTAATGAGCTACAGTTTTAAGGTTTTCGGTACACTCTTCATGGATTTCCTTAAAACATGTGCGTTTACCTCTTTACCTATTTTCATGCTACTGCTACAGAAGTAAGAAAAATTTACTTCTAATCCCCCAGATGCCAAAAACTTTTGCAAAAATTTATGCCTTACTTCTTCAAACAGTTGAAGTTCTACTGTATGACAGTAGAAACATAATCAGCTTTGCTGCTGCTGAAGTTATTTTGCTTTCACCAAAGATCATGCCTTGCTAATAATACAATGATTGGTATTTGRTTATGTTATAATGAAGACACTCTATTACACATCTTCATTCGTTCTGCAGTGCAAGCAAGAGTTTACAGTGACAGGAACAAATTCCTGGCTGCTTTGAGTTGAGAAAACTTCACCACTCTGGGACACAGGAAGGAAGTTGGCAGATACTTTTCTTACCACAACTTTGAAAAAACTCCTAAAAATTAATGGAAAAATTCTTCCTGCTAGTAAATGTAATGCAGTGCTATGAAAACYGTTGATTGTTTATGGTCTAAATGCTTTGGGTAGGCTCAGAAAGGAATGAAGACGTTTGCAACTTTTTCCTGGATACAAGAGAAAAAATATAGATGTAACACTAGGATTTAGACCGTAGCTTGAAGAGCTCAGTTGGCAAGAACAAAGAATTATATAATTATATTATACTGTATAATACACAGTACAGTTCTTTCATCAGTAAGTTTCACAGAAAACCTGCTGTTGTTGCCAACGTCGTGACYCCCTTCTGGTCCCCAGTCCACCACTGTGCTTTTATGTGAAGAGGAAAAGGGGTGGGGAGAAGTTCCATTATCCTGCAGTAMCAGATATTAGGGGTTCAGTGCCACTTGCAAGTCTATACCCTTTTCTGACTTATCAGAGAATAAAGTTTCTTTCAAYGTCTGTTGCCAACACAGACTCGTACATCATTACATGGCCTCATATGTGAAGCAGGAATTCCTACGTGGATCACATGCAGATGCCAACTGCAATTCAGCAGAAATGTGTGTCATTAACAGATATAAAAGCATGAGATATAAAAGCAACCTTGTATATCACAGGTCACTGTCAAGCTGGAAAAGGCAACAATTTGGAGATATGATATCAATGCCTGGAGGTGGATCTGAACCTGAGTTACACAAAATCCAGATAGCTTGCTTATAGGAATTATTTAGATAGATTTTTAA
>NW_026623686.1:16762-139635 GCF_030028575.1 Malurus melanocephalus | reverse complement strand
AAGAATAGCCTCTATGCACATTACTGAGCTTCCAACACAGCAAAAAAGATTTACAAGTAACATCTATAAAAATATAGCAAACAGAGGCCTGAACTTCTAATAAAAATTASTAACACCTTCTGCAATTTTAATGGCACTTGCTCTTGTTTCCATGACAGAAACATTTACTAGAATTATTAGAAGCATGTTGGTACATTCATGAAACATGCTCTCATTATCAAATGCTCTCTYGTTATCAAATCTCTGTGAGTTAACGTTCCATTGAACTCCTATCTGCTGATGATGACCAAGAAGAGCAAAAGATCTCCAGCAGAACTAGGAAAAGGCCACGTCATGCCACCCCATGTGCTCAGATAAACAATATTTAGCAGAAGGCTCYTCTGCACGCAGGGACTAACACAGCTCAAAGGCAAAGCACAGAGCAGAAAGATCCCAAGAATACTATTTTCTGTCATTCAGCTGCAAGTATCAAGCTGAATCCCCACAGACAAATCAAGCATTTGCGTGTTTCAGTAATGAGATGAAATGCCACCAGCCCTCCTGATCCACGGGGGATGCACGGCAGTGGAGCTGCCATGACCATGACGAGGGAGGGCAGATAGTGCTGCTCTTTGCAGAAGATGTGATGCTGTGCCTGACCTTTCACTGGGGTAGGTCAGAGAACAGTCTGGAAGGYTGCAAAGTTTGGGGACTACACAAAACTAATGGTGACCAAACAAGGTCTTTCCAACTACAGAATGGGGAGTAAGAGGCTCCTGCTTCAACACAACGTGCTAAAATCTTCTCATTAACTCTTAATATTAAAGACCACTTTTTCCAGAAAACTCCAGTGCTCCCAGTAGACAAATAGTGAGTGAGACAATTTTGACTACACTGTTGTTAAGTTGTTCAAATAATGCGCACAATGGGACCATAGAACATAATGCTGCTGTTCTCTAAGGGGTGACAGACCAATAGACWTTAATTCTTCTTCTTTTCTAGAAACAGATATCTGCTTACAGTTTAAAACCATCCCTAGTATGCAGAAGGAAACTAGCTGCTGCTTGAAGTGTGTGCAGAATTGAGCACCTTCTACATGTTACATTTACAGAGTCCCCTACAACAACAGGGAGCATCAATTGTTCTCTTCTGGAAATATATAACATTTTCACACCTTAGAATAACTCTGGCAACATGTTTTTTTTCCACTTTTTAAAAAAAWTTTTTCTTCCCCACCCATCCTTTTTTTTTTCCCTCTCCTCTCCTTCTACAGCCTTGGAAACATGCAATTACACTGCATGCTTAATTATGTGCCTCTCACTCCATTTTTTATTCCACATTGCCAAATCTGAAGAGATTAAAAAATTATTCCTAAAAGTTCAAAACCAAGCAGAAGCCAACAGAAAGAGTTTCAACTGAGGTTCAAAAGGAAATCTTGCTACATGAAAGACAGTTCATGAATTTTTGGATCAATGACTTTTCATGCTTGCAGTTGCCAAATTTCATTAGAATTTGTGATTGGTTCTAGCCCAGAGATGAAGATCATCTTTCCTAGTGGAGAAACAGCTTYAGCCAGAACTAACAGAAGATATTTACTGAAATACTATGGTATATACTTCATGCCAGAATTYGTCAGATTCCCAGCAGCTAACTTTTCCAAGCTGTCTCCACACCACAAGGCTCCTTCCTTGTCTCATCCTAGAATGTGCTACAATAATTTAAAGTATCCACATGCAGAGAGAGAACATGAGGTGAACAAATTTTATTTTACAAAATCTATAAATATTTTTTCATTATCATGGTTATTATTCATTTCATGCTATTAAGGAATTCTCATTTTGTTTCATTCTTCAAAGGAGATTAATAACGTATTTATTGTTCTGCAGCCCAAAATGTATTGATACACTGAAATGAGAAAAAGAGCAGAGTGCCAGCATATGGTCTTCTTCCATTAGCATGAGTAATTGGAGGCTGTTGCTTGAACATGAGGAATGTCAACAGATTCAATGGAAAATCAATAGCCCAGGACAGGTTATCCTGGAAACACCCCGCAAGCAGTCAGCTGGACAAGAGTACTCTGCAAAACTCCTCACACTCTGCRCTTTACACYAAGCAGAAAAAAAAATGCAGCTCCAACTGGGCTGGCAACTGAATGGCTCCTCCTGCTCCTGAACCCAGACCAGCACCTTGTGCAATTGTGCACCTCACTCTCTTCCAAGACCTCCCTGCAGAAAGAGTATGAGTTAACAGAATCTCTGCTGAGGATGGATAGAAGGTAAAACCAGAAAACAAAGGAACTACAGCTGTTCTAGTTCCCATGAGCCCATGGCCAGGGTGTCCATAAGATGCTCCTGTTATAAACAAGAATAAAATTCAGTGTAATAATACTTTTAGCTTAAGTTAATTCTACACAAAGGCTCTGTGAAATGCAACTCTTCAAAATTTTCCACTCCTCAAAAGAAAGCTATCTTGCATAACCACTAAAAGAAAGCCACAGGAGCAGAGAGCCATTCCTGTAAYGATGGAGCTATTTTTTAACCTACCTGAGAGCCAAGAATTTTATAGAACAAGTCTTACACCATAATTTTTATATTATATTAGAATTTAAACACTTCCTAGTATTAAGACTTCCCTAGGATATTGATTTTCAATCCATGCACCTTTACCTGGCTTGTATAAAACACGTGGGAATTCACAGAATAAACACAAGGAAGACATACAAATGACTGTGAGTAGAACATCCATAGGGTCTCACAGATCATCAGCTTTAATGCAGTCAACGTGCTTCCAGCAGGAAACTGTTTTTTGAAGTGCTTAGTTAAAAATCTAAAAATTAACTCTAATTGTTCTTGTTCTCACCATTTTAACATTAAATATGGTGCTTCTGACTAAAAGCCACTTTACTGGTTAATAAAAGTAGCTATCTTGAGTTTTATGTAAAATGAGAAAGCAGAAAAATAGCTTATTATTGTTTAGCTACCTATGTTTATGCAATCTCTGAATGCAGAGTATTTTAATAACTATATGGGTGCTAGTGTATTTAATATTTCATATGAGCTGTCAAAAAATCTACTGCTTTAAATAACATCTAAGTACTTACTCATCGCTACAAATAYAAAGGCTGCCTAAAGCAGAGAATGCACATACAGATGTTTTTTTTAAGTCATTCTAGAACAAGAGTAAATATATATTCCTACAGATACATATTAGCTTTATTTGTGCTTTTATCTATACAGAAACTAAACTATTATCTTTTATAAAATTCAAATAAACACTAAGAATACTTCTTAAATGTTTATGAAACTAAACAGCATTCTGAGGACAAGTTCATTACTTTATGGTCTTCCCTGGAAATTTTAGAACTATTTTAAAAGCTACTAATTCTTGACAGAGTTCACTTTTTTTAATCAGCCAAGATTTTGATTTATATACTTTTCAAACTTTTGAAAGTATTTCAAAACTTGATTTAACCCTTCTAGTCTCAAGTTCAGACTTAGGAGAGAAAACTTACCCCACTAATCATGCAACACATGCAAAATGCAAACCGCCTCAACAATTTTAAAAAGGAAGCCAAGATTTCACRTATGTGGAAAATTAAGTCTGAATCTTAATAATGCAGGGTGTTCCATCCCCTCCACACAGAACATTTCCAATAAAGGGGGTCTTTTTATCATGCAAAAGCCAAAAAGAGGAGAGACCACTCATGGAGGAACAACTCTTGGCTGCAGGTAACACAAAACACACACAAGGGTGGCAGGTTGGGTGGCTTCTTGTCCCAGGCCCAGCATCAAGCAGTCCTCAACAATCTCCCCCAGTTTTTATCAGCTCTCAGAATACAATCATCACTGTCCCTTTTTGTGTGATTACTGTGGCAATTCTAGTTTAGGGAAGATTTAAATAAATCAAACAGATGTATTTGCTTTTTCTGAGATGACCAAAACCCTTTGTGCAAAGCAAGGCTGCTCTCGTGTTCCTCAGAAGCAGCTGGATTATCTCAAATATAAGCACTGAACTAAAACCACCTATCAAACGGAAGAGTTTTTTGCTGTTTCCACATAGCTGAGGAGAAAAGCAGTTTAACATCTTGGAGAGCTCTGCTGCTTCTCTTCAGCAGCAGCACCGCAGCAGGGCTGGGAACGGGAGCCAAAACTACCCAAGACACACTCATTGAGATGTCCACATTCCTCACTCCTGGCTGGCACAGGGACAGCACTGGGATGTTGGCCCCTGGGCCTGCTGTCTGCAGGAGAAAGGAAGAGACAGACACCATGAGACTGAGASATGGCCATGCTCAGCCCATCCAAAATCTACAGGCAGGTACACAATATCCCCACTGGGTCACTGGATCACGCTGGTCACTGGGTCACAGATTCACCAGCACAGTCCCTTTTCTGATCACAGACATTTTGCAGTTCTTGTCCCTGTGCACAGTGTGCTTAGGAAGTCCTGTGACACAGAGAGAGAGAGGACAGAGTGCCACCTTTTCAGTAAATGGCACTTCACAACTCCCTTCCTGAGGGGTTTTAACTATTTTGTTTCCTATTTCATATTATAGCAGAGGAAAAGAAAAGAACCGGACATCACACGCTTCSAATTGCATTCCAGTGGGATTCACCTGGAGATAACTGAAGGATAACAAGCTTAATCCACAAAAACATATTATTAAGTTCTTTAAAAAAATACACTTTAGCAGATTTGCTATCAAAGGAAAACAACCTCCCTGGTCTGAAACTGGAGGATAAAAGTCTTTGCATGAACAAAACAAACACAAAAATTCTTGGATCAAAATTCACTCAGCAGCATGAGGCTGAAAAAATTTTCCTGCTGATTTACTACATGGCAGTTTGCTTGTCTAGCCTTTCTAAACAGCGATCTAACATCAGCGTGAGGACAGCAARAGGGAAAATTGCTGCCTAAGTGGCAGGTTTGTTATTGTTTGACAATTCTAAAGAGTTCACTAGAAACTTCTGAAAAGAGCATCTTTAATTCCCTGAAATTACTGATAATCGGCCAAGTGAATGGAGAACAATTATGAGGAAAATTGAATGCTTCCAAATGCCAATTTGCTGTATATCCTGCATTAATATTGCATAAGCATTTCTAGTCTCTTGCTGTAAAAGCAAAGGACTAAAAACTCAGGCCCACAGGCAGTCTTGCACAGSTCTCCTTACAGATTTCTATATCATCTTTTTTGCATTTTATTATCATACTCAGCATTATGTGGTGACTTACATATTTAACCTATTTTTCTCTCAAAAAAAAACCCCACATCTGTAAGGTAAACTGTCTTCTGCATTAAATGTTCAACAATAAGCAGTCACACACAACAGCGTSAAGCCCCTAATGCAACCAGAGATATAAGCTGGTTTTTCCTACTAATTAAGTCAGAGCACACTTGAAGCCATTGTTGCAAAATAGAGTCTTAGGAATTTTTTGTAATACAGCTATGCCAGCAGTTGGCCACAAAGCACAGTAAAGAGAATAAATACTCTGGGAAAAAAAGGGCTCAAAACATCCATATTTTTAGCTGAGCCAAAACAGATCAGTTTCTGTTAAAGGGCCAAGAAAGTGTAAAAAGTTAATGCAGAATTTTTGTCAGCCCCAGCTTTCTGGATAGCAGTTGACTCRCCAACCAGTCCCACAGGAGAACACAACCAGGCCAAGCCATGGTGACTCAACCAGATGCTGTCCATACTCCTTAGTCTGCACTTCCCCTGCACCAAGGAGCAGCTGGATCAGAAACCAAATGCAAAAAACCTTTAAAACTAATTTTTTCCCTTTTATCCTAAAAAAAAAAAACTAAAAAAAAAAAACCTCAAAACACACAACAAAACAAACCTAACAAGGTAATCACACTCTAACTACAAAAAAAAATGTTGGGTGTGGATGAATGGGAAGCCTGGCTGCTGGACACTTTGCAGGAGTAAAGGGTATTGCAGCAGTATAGCTACAGATTTCTGTGACAGACAGGATGGAAAGACTATGGAACTGACTGGAATGGACAATATAAACAGTGAGAGAGGCTGCAGCTGGAGAAACTGCCACAAAAAAAATAAAACGTTAAGAAAAGAAATACAGAAGAATCTTAAATGAGAAAAGCACAGGTCCAAGTATGCGAAGAATCATTTGCTACAGACATTGCAGCACTACTGTGAGACTCCAAACAAGGCTCATAACTCAAATCCTGAAGACACCCTGTGATCATCCTGTCAAACACCTATATAAGCCCAGGTACACCATGCAATAATGTCTGCATTTAGTCTTTTAACTTCTGTTGGAAATACAGAAAAATATTGACTTTAATTTCAAGACTTCAGGAGACAGAGAATCCATCAAAGCCCCAGGACTGTCATTTTTAAAGCTCCGCAATTCAGAGAACRTCTTCTATGTCAGACAATCCACAGTTTGTGTTTCAGGAAAGGTAATTCARAATGTCATCATGCACTTATACAAATCTAACATTACACACTACCATTTTTCATTTTGTGATTAACACCTGAGAAATAACAAAAGTGTAATCATGTGGGATTATCCTTGCTTTTTGTGTCTTTTAACTTTTTTTTTATTTTTTCTTCAGTTTCTGGCATGACCAAGTCTAAGGTTCTACGGAGTTTTGCAAAAAGAAAGGGTGAGTGTGAGGGCAGCAGCAGACTACTCACTTTCTCTCTCACAGTCATACATCATTTACATGGGTCCTAGGGTAATTGTTTATAYGGCAAAGTAACATCAAGGAAACAGTTATGTATTTTTATTTCTCCCCAGAGAGGTGAGCATTCCCTGCCACTAGCTCCTCTTCCTGCCCTCTCCCTCCCCTTTTCTGATCCATGTTTCTTTGTTCTTTAATTCTTCATGCTTTCTCATTCTCCTTTGTTTCTGATCACAGGCTGATATGAAGTGGTTGTCTCCTTTCTGAAATTTCCATGAGGCATCAAGTTAACCCAGATGCACCAGGTTCTCATTCTGGAAGTCAGCAAATGGAAACAGAAGGAMGGAGCATCAAGTCGCCAGCTACCCTTCTCTCGGGTTAAAGTCTCATCCCATCACACGTGCTGAGCATCTCACATTCTGCAGCTTGATAACTACAGACAGAAAGCACACWGCACACAAAGAACCTTCAGCAGCAGCCCCACCTTTGCCATTTCCTCACTTTTCATTGTTAAAAACGACCCTTCAGGTATCTGACAAGTAAATGACAGAAAAAACAGTGAGGAGAAAAGTCAAGGAAGGAAATACAGAGCAAACAGTTTATATTGCAGTGCAAGTAATAAAAGAGTTATGACTAAAATGAATCAAATGTATTTAACTTGGCTGGTCAAAAGGAAAATAGAATTGAATTAACCACATGTATCTATGGGTGAAAATTACCATCCCTCTAGCTAAAACTATGACTTCAAGAACTTTTTCCAAGGAAAGATAAATTTAAAACACTGTATTTGGTTTAAATGTGACATATACAAGGACTTAAAAAAAAGAGGAAATATGAAAAAAGCCCCACAAATAGAGCTTTCTTTACAAAAGCCTTGGCTTTTGATACAGCATAAGATGAATTATTTGATTTAATTACTTACTAAACTTACTAAATGCTGTAAAAACATGAGGTCAATGAAACGCCTTCCTCCCACAGAGGTCTGAAACTCTGATCCTTTCTGAGGAAATTCTAACTATGTACCAATCTTATCTGCTTTTATACAGAAAGCACTGAAAATCTCCTGTCCTAGAATTCAAGACATCTGCCAGATCTGGGAGGAATAAASTAGAGAAAAACACGACAGTTATTCACAAGGACTCAGTGCCTGTTAAACACAATTGGATTTGCCGAATAACCTTGAAAGCATATGTACTCCCAAGATCTTTAAAACATCTGGCAAAACCTGGATGAGGGGCGGGTGGAATAAAAGCCTGTAACACAAGGGCAAATTAAAATACTTCATTAAAAATATTTTTCACCCTTAGTAAAACATTCCAACTTTGAAAAAAGAAAAATGGAAACAAATGGAGCAAAATCCTAGCCCTGGGAGAGCTGAGAAACTGAAACTGGTATATGGCACACGCAGCATAGCACAAATTGCTCAGTGTGAGTGAAGCTGATGTACTGCCTTCAGGGTTTGAGGAGTAATTTAATATTCAATTCACCCCATAATAGGAATCCCATGCAAAGAATTCACATGCACGAAATCATTCTGGTAAAAGGCAGACTGAAGCCTCCGAGAAGCTTGCTTGTACACCAGCAGCCACAGCAGGCAAACAGCACATAAACAGCAGCATTACAATCCACCCTGAGCTGCCAGCAGCCATGGGGGACTGTATGAACTTGTGATCCAGCAGGGCAATCACACACAGGCTCAGCTCCCCTCCCGGGGCTCGTTCCGCTGGGCACACACCCGGCAGCCGAGAGCCGCAGCGGGGACACTGCGGGTGTGAGCCCGGCACAGGGGCCGAGCCCAGCACAGCACAAAGCRCACACCGCCCCGAGCGCTGCTTCCCTGGGCTCCGGAGCACGCTCTGGGCTCGGCTGACCCGCAGCAAACCCCGAGCCTGCCCCCTCGAAGGGCAGCTGCTCTCTCCCAGCACCACCGAGGCCGCGGCTCAAGCATGCACTGCTTTGGTACCCCCACATTCCACGGGCTCTCGGGATTTGCTGCCACCGTGACCCACAACTGCGCAGCCAAGACACACAGTCTGGGATGAACTCTCAGCTAACACAAGAAATACTCARACCAAGCTGCAGTAAACAAACATCTCCGAGTATTTCCAGCTGCTGTTTCACTGAAGCTTTTTCACCCTTCGCTCTTTGGGCGATAGGTTTTTAAGCAGTTCCGTTTCCTCCTCCTTCCCTCCATTGCTGCTTACACATGGCTTCTCCTCCTCGAGCTCCTGGAGCAGCACCCTGGCAGTGACCTCTCCTCGAGCCTTCAGCTGCACGTCCTGCTCCCCCGGTCACTGCCGAAGCACAAACCAGAAATAATATCTCAGTACCAGCACTAACTGCAAACAGATTTTCCCCCYACCCTTTATGGGTGGAAGAACTGAGAATACTTATTAGCCCGTAACGTTRTGTTTTAAGCAACATAACAAAGAGCTATGGGAAAGCAGGATTACGGGAAGACTTTGCCCACTTGTGTTTTATTACTTTAAAGGCGAACTTAAAACAGAGGTAGAGGTAAATCATCTACATGTACAATACTCACAGAAATATTGCCTACTATGTCAAACTAGGGCAGTAACTTTACTCATTCACTTAATGGATATTTCCCATGGATAAATGTCATGCAGTTCATTTGACAGAGCAGTTTCATGTTTTTTTTCACTGCAGTAAGACCTTCATTTTTATTTATTTTTCCATGAGTCAAGAGCCCAACCAAAATTTTAAATAAAACATGAAGAGACTACACTATGTTAAGACCCTTCAGATGGAAATCATCGTGAAAGTCAGGCAGTGCTTGACCTAAAATCTCTCTGTCATCTAATGAAAGTCTTAAACATCAAAATGGGTTGGAATAGAAGAAACTAATGTCATTTTTATATTTGGTGGAGAAAGCTCTCATATGCAGAAAACCTCCCAAAAGCCCAAAAGCAGAGAGATCAAGTCAGAACTTACCAAAACCACTGAAAGACTTATTTGTGTATTATATAAAGCTGGTTAACAAGGCACATGTGTCCATTCTCTAACTTGTTAGAAACTGGTGAACATAATCTTATTCTTTTATAATCTACCAAAACGAACTGCTAGTATTGCTTCACATGTTACTTCATTTGAAACAGTTTCAGCAGTTTTTGCCCATCACTATTCTGTCTGTAAAYTTGCAAACACATTAATAAGTAAAGGGATGTATTTGAGGGATGCTCCTTCACCCAGCCACCCATTCAGAGGCTGAGAGTCTGTATAAAGAACTTTCTGAAGTCCACAGGGAGCCAGGATACCCTGAACACAAGGAAAAGCAGTAATACCCTGAGTAATACCCTGCCTAGTGAGGGAATGGAGTACAGAGACACTCAGCTGCAGGAAGCAGCAAAGGCAAATCCTTCAGAGCTCAATAACCTCACATCACGCTTGTTTCTCCAGATTTGGGCTGCCTTTCAGGGCACTTGGCACTTCTTGTGCTCCAGCATCTGAGAAGACGTGACAAGAAAAAGCATCACTGCCCCTTTGCAGAGGTTCAGCCGTTGGGAGCAGCACCACAAAGTGACCAGACACCAGCTTCAAATCCAAAGCAGGTGGCAGTGTTGTTTTAACCATAAAATTCCATTAAAGTGTCTCAAATCCAATGTTACTCTGGAAAAAAGTCCAACATGGGACTTTCTGCATTCATGACATACTATCCACAACCCAAATATACTTCCCCAAGCATAATTAGGGCTGTGAAGGAACTTCCTGGGGCCATGCAAAATTGCTCTGTGAGTCAAACTGAGAAGGTGTTTGCTTTGTAAAATGTCACTCAGCTTTTCCAAATCTGCAAATGAGCTTTTATAAGGCAACAAAGGCAACATCCTACTTCACGATAATTTTTTTTTAAAGTCTTTAATGTARGAATTTATTTTCATGGTGTGAGTTAAATCACAGGCAGAATGAGATTTGCAGACATGTATTTTGGAACTGGTCAACTCCATTTCTCTCCCATCAACAGAGATTAGCCAGTGCACCTAGTCTGGGCAATGGTCCATTTCACCCTGAAATAAGCTGTAAAACAGGTCAGACAAATGCACCCTAAAGGTGTCCAAGAATAAGAAACTGGGCTRCCTTGACAATTTAGCTCAGATGCAGAACCTGAAATCTGTTGCWATTAACCTCATCCGTCATGTCTGCTTTGAATCAGCTGCTGCCCAGCAATTGCCAAGAGTCCAATTTTACTTTCAGTTCTGAATACGGACAGTGCTGAACAGAGTACTGAGTCCAATCCAACCCCTAGGGATAAGGCTTTAATGGCTAATCAAAGTTTGCTTTGAGAAGCCTAGTTTCTGACACATATGCACAATTTTTGGAAGCTAATGCAAGCTTACTCTTGCTCCCTTTGTACAACCCTCTACCRTAAGCCTGCAAGCAGCAATACCAACATTTTAACTCAACCTGAGCACCACTGCTTGCTTTTGTTTGTAAACCCACATGGTGCCCAATTCCCTGTCTACACGTACAATCATTTCTACTTTCTGTAAATCCAAAACTATTGATAGAATTAGTTACCTAAATCCGTAGCAGAGGCTAAAAACACAGACCTGGAACAGAGCCTGAGTTCACATTCACTGCAACCTCMAACAGCCCAGCGCAGCCTGGCATCAGCCCAGACAGTAAAAGCCTCCATCASGGAGGTGGCAACTGTGTCATGAAGGGGACCTTCTGTCCTCACAGAGYCACAGAAAGGGACACGAGGGGCCCTGCCTGCAGAGCAGTTGGGGACACTGAGCTACACTGAGCTGAGCCAGTCTGTGACAGCAGGAGCTGGGCTTGTGCCTCTTCTCAGCTCAGACCGGGTCCATGGGTTGAAGCCAAGYTTGTCACCTCCATGGCACCCAGTGCTGGGGATCAAAAAGAGAAAAGTTTTTTCTAAATAGAAAGGCTTTATTCTGACTCTAAATGCTTCATCTGCCCCTAACATGAACCCACAGCATTCCAAAGCTGGCACTCATCTTACAAAATTAATTTAAGATTTACAGCAGGAGATGGGTGGGAGAAAGAACAAATTTTATCTTTTTTTCAAGTATGAAATAAGGCAATAAATTGATGGAAAGTTATTTCTCACCCACTCCTTTATTTTAATACCATGTTTCAGTTCTTTTCAGTGCATGAGAGAGAGTAAATAAAAAACAACTAAAAAACAAGCCTATTCAACTAGTAGCCATCTGTCTCTCTCTCATCCTCCTCAAAGGAACATGTCAAAAGACATAGAATTTAAAACAACTTTTTCCAGTAATCACCCAAAGAGATGGACTATCTCCAAAACACATCCCCATCTAAAAAATTTTAAAAAAAGGTGTGTTAATATGCTGCAAATGAAATAAGGAAGGGAGCAAGAAGATCCCATGAATTATGAGCAAAAGCAAGCAAAAATTCTCACACTGAAGTACAGGTTTAGCCTAATAAAGGRTATACTTTAAGTGTGATACCTTACAGCATTGGGCTTGTGTTCAAATATATCCACTTTATGCTTTACTGGGGGGAAGCCATGCAGTAGCTGATGCATTGAACACAGGGTAGTCCCACAGACAGTGTGGCACAGAGCCCTCAGCACACACCACTCTTCATTRGCCTGAAAACACCAATCCCACAAGATCAGTCTGCTTAGGACCAAGTGAATAATTAAGTGCATTTGATAAACTCTGCATCCTCTCCTGCTGGAAAATTTTTGCAAATAATTAATGTCATTTGCCCATCCCCCTATACCCCTGCAAAAACRATTCCTGTTGCCCCAAAGCAAAGCAAAACACAACCAGGATACCAGTTCTTGTTGCATACTAGGGGCTCTGGATGTTAAGGATGCCTTGGAGCATACTGTTTTATCATTTCAGAATAAGTATCTAYAAATACTGCATAAGGTTTTTAGAAACTGTTGGGTGAAAAAATGTAAGATGTACATATGCCTTCATAAAGAAAAAAATTCACAGGGTGGTTGTTGGTATTGTGAGAAAGCACYCCCTACTTGTTTCAGATTCACATTCCTTTGCCTTCACTGTGCTCCTCCTTGCTTGCTTGCTTATAATGAAATTACAAGAAACAGAGGAGAAATCAAGAAAGTATCTATTTTAGGATTTTATTACATTTACTGACATWATACTTATTGATCTGTGTGATGACAAACTCTTTAAATAAACATACAGCTTTATCTCAATGGCATTAAACCCATGATATCACAAAACAACAGACTTGATCAGCTATACTGCAATGTTTGATTGGATAAAATGGCATCATTTTTTGCATACACAAAAATAGAGTTCCATTGAGGAAAAAGTTGCCTTTTATTTAAAGAAAGCAAAAATAAAACCCAGCAASACCATCACCACCACACATGCATGTTGAAATACTCTGAGAATACAGCTCTGATTTCCATAATAGCATGTTGTTCAAGTGATCATTAAATCTATTTAACATGTCAAATTCAGACTAATATCCAAACCTGACTTCTTAAATTCAAATTCAATACTTACATCTTCATAACCCTTCCTTATTATCTCTCTTGTACTATATTCTCTAGCTACAGTACAACCCGAKATCAGATACAATACTGTATTTTTATTACTTCCCATTATTAGTACTTGTAGATATGGAATGACATCTTGAAATGCACCATAATTACTCAGGTTTCCTCTAGAGAATCAGTAAGTTCTAAAATTTTTTACTTTATTGGTTTCAGGGATTTTTTTAATCCTACTAGAAGCAACAGTATTTTGCTTGCTGGTACACTGAGAAGATTGAAGATATTAAAGGTTAATTTAGAAACTTAAGCAGTTTAAAATCCATTTGTTTTTACAAACGTGTCACAGTCTCATCAAAAACACATGGTTTTTAAACTGCTCAACAATCCCAAATTAACAGCAGAGAACTACGCTTGGAGAAAACGCCAACTGGAGATCACTCAAGTCAGAACTGTGCTGTAGAAAGATCAAATTTAGCCCCMTGGAAGAAAGTGGCACCTGGTACTGATTTTTGATTCAATAACTGTGGCTTTTAAACAATTATAGGCCTTGCAGAGTGATAGGGATAAAATGTGATGAGAATTCCTGAACAGCAAGAGCATGAGAAGATGACAAAACAGACTTTGCTAAATCTTCTCCTCTAACKCCAGTGCATGAGAAACCTTCCTTATTCAGATGCCACCTTGATGCAAGCCTCAGTTCAAGGTTCTTTTTGCATTATCCAWCACAGTAAAAGAAACATAAGAGAACCTGGCAAAGAAGTAACAATGGGAATGAGGGTTTGGAAATCCTTCGCATTTCATTCCTGGAACTTCACTGGAACAATGGGCATCTGAACACAATGAAGGTGACCAAGGAGAGACACCGTGGAAAGCTGAGCTAACCCAAACTTGATGGAAAGAGCAGAAAACCTCCCACTGACTTCAGCAGGCACTGCCTGTAAAGCCCTATTTTTTCATTATAAATGTGGATGACTTTCTCTGTATTTTGTAATCAGCTATTTAATCCCAGAGATAACTTGATCTGATAAAGCTCCAAACGTCTGGGTTTTGATGAACTCATCTTTCTCTTCCTCCCTTTTCTAATCTCTCGATTCCTTAGTTCTTTCATATTTGAAATATCTTTATTTCCRTATATAAAAATGACTCAGAGTTGAATAAGGAGTCAGAGATACAAATAGGAATGAGAAAGTTTTTAGTGGCCATATGTGGGAGGAAAGAGTGCTGAAGTGACCATCAGTTTTGAAACCAGAACAAATATGAACTCAACTCTGCAGTTCTTTGCCAACTACTAACATGGAGTGCTCCAAACCAAGTCCCTGGTAAATATTTACATATTAATCCTCAGAATATACATGTGGGACAATGGGTAAATACTTGCATCAAATCATTTAAGTGCAATATTTAAAACAATTTTAAAGTACTTGAAATTCACACATTTATGCACTCCCATCTTTAAATGATTTGCTTAGCACTGTATTTTTTCAAGACTCAAATTTGAGATGCAAAGATATACACATTGTTACAACGGACACAAGAAATGTGGCTCACCTGTGGTCACCAATGGCTTAACCAGGAACAGGACAGACTGCCCCCACCAGCCCCTGCCTTGGAGCACAGCACAGGACACTGCTCAGCGGCACACAGAACCTGCCTCTGAACCATTCYCATGAATACTGCCTTGCTATATGAGGTGTAAACATGTTTTTTAGCCGAAAGGATTACAAAAAATGGCTTTTTMCCAGAAAATGCCAGTTCTCTTATCTGACATGAAGAATGAAAAAAAAAATAACACATTTGAAGACTTGGATACAATCAATTTTTATCTTTCCTAACTAACAAATGCATCATAATCTCCAAAGCAACTTACTCTTGTTGTTCTCTTTTGAGTCTCTCCAACTTGTTTAGAATTTCTCCAAGGCTGGCACCATAACTGGTCACTCCAGCCTAAGCCTTCCTGCTCCCAACAGTGAGCCCACAATAACATTTCCCTTTAATCTTTTGATGGAAGAGCATAATGCCTGATTGCATTGCAACAATGCACCGTACTGCCAGGATCCTTCTCGCAGTATGGTGGACTTTGCTGYTCATTAGCCTTGCAAATTACCTTTTTCATCCTGTGCCCATCTCACAGATTTCAAAACAGTTTATAAATTTATCAAAAGTCAATGCTGAACTGAAACACTGTGCCTRAAACCCCATCTTAGTTTTTTATGCAATACTTTATATTCCAGTTCAGATTTATTAAATACACAGTCCTTAAACCAAGAGAGCCCTYAGGGACTATACTTGAAATGTCCAACTAATTTGTCAGTGAACAACTAAAAAACTACTCAGCAGAGAAAGAAACACAAATTCAAAGGCAAGCAAGGTCAGGAACTTTAATATAGCAATGAATTCCCAGTCAAAGTCTGTGTGYGTGCTCTTACCTGTGAGGAATAAACTTGTGCTGATTGCAGGGTAAGAGCACACTTGCACACAGGGAACCTTCAAGCAACAGCCATGCTGCTGAGTAAACAATGATGTGAAGCTGCAGCAATTTCTTTGCTTCTCTGTACTTCCAGTACATCTTCACAGCCAGCTGTGCACTCGCTTCAGAATATTCTCATTTAGACCTTTTTTTCATAGTCTGCTTCTGTGACCAGAATATGAAATTGATGCTGAGAGTCCTACCACAATATATGATACAGATCGGCTGAGCACATATATCACTGGAGTGCACCAATTCTGGCGAGCTCTTAGTAATTTCTTAGGCTCTCTGGTCAGTGTTCTGGGAGACACTGACCCTCAAGCCTTTTAGAGAAACTTAAAAATGCCCCATATCTCATTTTTAAGGAACTGAGGCACCTACAAGACTTCCTGAAAAAAAAAAAAAAAAAAAAAAAAAAAGCAGCAGTCTTGTAAAAGGCACAGGCAGCTGATTTGTGTCACATTGGCACAAACCAATACAACACTAAACCACAGTGGCAAGATGTACCTGAACAATATGCTGGTACACCTGTCTGCTAAATATGTCACTATGGACATCATTCGCTTTTACATTTGCTTTTTTTAATAGCTTTGCGAAGCAAATAGCTTAATTAATTACATTTATCATCACATAATTACAAAGCTTGGATGAGATCTCTGGAAGTCATTTAGTTTCATCAGTCCACATAAAACGGACAAGCTAGACCAGGCTGTTCATGGCCATGTTTGGTCAAGCTCTGTCCATCTCCAAGCACATGGAGATGCTAAAATTTCTCTGAGCAGCTTGTTTTGCTCTCCAGGTGAAAATGGTCTTCCTTATCTCTAGCTGGCATTTTCCTTGTTGAAACTTGAGTTTGTTGCCTCCAGCAGTAATATGCCTATGTGAGAAGAATCTGGCTTCATTTTCCCCATATCCTTCCATTAAATAGCTGAAGAAAAAGGAGCTCTAAGCCCCCTTATTCCCTTAAGGGAAAAAACATCAGCTCTCCAAACCTCCCTCCCTCTCTTATAATGTTTTCCAAATAATGTTATGTATTAAAAATTTTTTTTTTACTGTAACCGCTGAAATATTCAGAGAGACTTGTTACATATAATCACACCAAGACAAATAACCAAGGGTGGTCTTAGTTCTTGAACAAGCTAAATAATTTAAAAGGAAAACAAGACAAAGAGATGACCCTTTTCACAATATCTCATGCAGCTGGAAGGGGATTTTATTTACAATATTTAAATGCAGWACTGTGAAACAAACAACTTGGTTCACAGGCAGTGCACCCGCTGCTGAACTGTCACTGCCTGACATCCTGTCTTATCTGCCAAATTGCTCATTAGGTTTGGCAATTTTCACCTGCGCCTCCAGTTTATATTTCAGCAGGGAATAAACATCAGTCTGCTTTAACAATCTTCTGCAGTGAGCTTCCAGCCTCTTCCCAGAAAGCACACAGGCACAACACAAAAAATGCCTTGAGTACTGTATCCTTAGAAAAAAAATGCAGCTGAAGTGATGAAATACAAGACAGAGTTTAACTTGGGTAACAGAAAAGCAGTAAAAAAGAAAGAGCTAGATAAGAAACATAAATAAATCAACTGCTTGTATCGATGAATTGTGTTTTCACAGTGCAAAACAACACAGAGGGTATGGGCCAGCCTCATTTTTGTTTCCACGTTTATATGGGAAGATTGAATTTGACACAACCCCCCCACTTACAAAGCACAGGCTGTGTTTGTGCATGGGAAAAGAGGGACTCCAGATGAATACTTCTCCTCCAGCTGGACCTGATCTAGCTAACCTTTCCCTTGCTGGGAGAGGAGCGATGGTGTGATCTATAAACAAACAAAAGGGGTARCATGGCAACCAGAACAAAGAGAGGAGGATCTCAGCAGGCCCTTAAGCCCCAGCCTCCTGCACTGAGATGCTGCCGGGGAGCAGAGGGTGCAGGTGAGCGGCAGCACCAGGGCACAAAGCAGCGCAGGAGCCGCTGCGGAGCAGAGCCCGGCTCGCCGGCAAAAAGCACCAGAGATGTAAAACAAAATGTCTCAAATGCTATAAACCAATTTCAGACGGAATACTGTTTTTCATTTGTTAGAAGTAAAATATTCACCGCCAACCCTGCAATTAGCTGGAAAATTACAATAATTACAGCAATTTTGTATCCCATCTCCAATCCAATTAATAGATATATGACCTTGTCAACATGTAATAATCAGGATCTGCATCTACCGCAAAACTGGATGGGTTTTATTTGCTGAATAGAACTTACACAGTAAGAAGATAATTATTTGAAATACTGAGAATACCATTTGTATGCTATGCTTCACTTCACAAGTTATAAAGGAAATACAATAAGGAGAGTATTTCCATTTTCAATGTATATTTAAATGAAATTCCTGAAATAGGTATGTTTAATATGGGATCATATTACTGGACAGGGATTCTAAGCCTGTGGTTTGGAACATTTAAAACCAAAATACATCTAATTGTCAACGTTTAAGAAAAGGAATTAGATAGACAGAAGAACACCTCTAATTTCTGATAATGTATTTATTACAAATTGTGTCACTCACTTTATTTGCGCATGCTTTTAAAAAAAGTGTCAAAGAGCTACAAACCTTACCAACAGTTTAAAAAGTCCTCTGTATTTACAGAGACCTTTTTATTGAAGGGTCTCAAAGCACTTTTTGGTCATTTTAGCAATCAGTGAACTAGCCAAGTATTCCATGTATTTTTCCAGAATGACACCAAAGATAAGTGASCTGTCCAATATTTCACTGAATTTAATTTGTGCTGTATGATTTTGATGCACTAACATTCATGTATTCTATAATACATCGGATAATCACACTAAGGAGAAAATGGGCATGCATTTGCCTGCCCTATCCCCCACTATGTTGAGGACCAGGACAGACTTTTGGCTTATGCATGGAAATGAGATGTGCATTTAGCAGCGACATACTCTAGTGACAGCAAAATAGAAGGGTCCCAAAATTCCAGGATACCTCTTTATTCTGCCATTAATCCTTTCCCTAATTTAATTCTGTGTTGCAATGAAGCATAGTTATAGCTTGAAAAGGCATACGTTGAGCACTATGTAAGCTAATTGTTRAATGCTATTCCCTTAATTTTACAGAAAACATTCTGGTACAAAACCTCTCAAAATTAATAGAGTGGCAACTTTCCCATTTGCATTTACCTGACTGCTTAAACACAGATTTTACCCATTAAAAGAACACCTACACAAAAGCAATTTCTTGGAAATTATGCAAGGTTGTTTGAAACACTGTATCTGTAAAATATCAAAGGACTGATAATACTAACTTCTGCTAAGAATTTTCTGGAGTGGAGTCACTATTTCAAAAGTTCAGTRAGCAAAATGATAGAAACTACAGATAAGAGGGCACAATGCTTTATCCCCGTTTTCTTCTTTTCAYGGTACTCCTAACAACAATGAAAATTACACGGTAAATTTCATTCCATAATTTTTCTTCTTAATAAGCTCAAATATTCAAAGAACCTGCCTGAGCAAGAAACGTGATAAGTAAYTCCTGCTACATGGTTTTCCAACAAATGTTCACCACACTAAAATAAACAAAACAAAGGGATGTTTCTGGCTACAGTCTCTTCTTCKTAAAGAAGTGTATTTTTGCAACACAGTTAATGCACGTTTTAGCAGATGTTTTTACGGAAAGGTGACAGGCATAACCTAGCAACACTGACAGGTTAAGTAGAAAGTGCTCCTATCTTTAGTTTGATTTCACCATTTTGTTCATTAAATGGAATAAAACTGGCAAACTGAAAATTACACTGTGCAGCAACTACATTTGGAAATTTTGCTGTGATTTTCAGTGTGAGGACAATTTTAAACTGGCAGAATAGAAGGAGCTTATGGCTCCTAAGAGCAGTTTATAAATAATTTATTAAAACAGAACAGGTTTGTTTACTTGCGTGCAAGAAGCATTTACGCAGTTTCTCAGTTCTGATCAGCTTTCGATAAGGACAGATAATGAATCATTTTTCCCAGAAGCATCAGCGGGTAACAGCACTTGGCATCTTTGTAAATTTAGATGAAACACATTGAGATACTGAGAACATTCACTTACTTGCACGAAGGACTGACGGGGTGACCTCAATTTCACTTGTTGCTTGGTAAGGCTGAAAGGCCGATGCYGCGTTGGAGCCAAGCTCACTGCCAAAAATCTCCGGGCTTTGCGTGCCTGTCGAGCTGGCGCTGGTGCCATCACCCCCATGGTGTGGATCTTGTTCRTCAAACACAGCCACGAGCTGCAAATGACAATTTAATCTACTGTTAGAAAAAAACCTCAACTCCATCAAAGTGCCATTGCAGATCAGCATTTCTTCGCACCAAAGAGCAAGAAGTGWCTATCAGCAAAGACTTCGATCAATGCCTAGATCACAATATCATCAGCTCCAGGAAAGGCAGCCATTAATTGGATACTACAAAGGGTCAACAGCTCTGACGGGACACAGAACTCATCACCGTGAGCCACAGAAAGAATGGCACCAAGTCAGGAGAGCAAGAGCTGCACCTTCCAAAGCAAACCACTTCATCTTACTCAGAAATGCAGAGAACTATCTGAGTGTGGATTGATGCCTGTGCACTGAAATTTAATATCTGTATTTAGATACCTCTACATGCATCATTACTACAGAGTCAAATCATGAGCAAAACCACAGTTGTACAGAATAAAAACATACAAGAAGAAATTACCTTAATACACACTGAAAACTACAAACAAAATGCAAAGCTAAGGAAGTGCTATAATCACAACCAGTCATCATCTATTAATCTGCCATCTATTCATCTATTATCTATTATTATGACTTCAGTTGTGGGCTTCTCTTGCAAAATTTCTTTAGTCAGATTTATGCAGATACTCAGTATTTTTCTGCAATCAACTTCTCCAAGGCAAATYTGAAATCCCAAGTCCAATTTAAAACCTTGCCAAGTCACTAATTTAATAAAGGTTTACTAAATCTGTATTTACCAGTGCAAGAAAAATAGGCAAACATCATGGAGATTTTTGATAAATCTGAGATATTTTTTCCACTGTAAATGAATGCTTTTATTTGAAACAAATAATTTATCCCAATTTATCTTTGGTGACCTACTGAAAGAGATAACGCYAGCTCTTATACATATTTCATTTTAGAACTTAATTTTGAAGATGGAGAAAAAAGTTTTATGGATAGCAGCATTCTGCAGTGTGCAAATTCATCTATAATATAATATTTGAGAGACATTTCCAAGAAAGCATTACATTCTTCTGTCCAGATTGGTAGGATAAATGGAGCAAATCAACTTAAACCTGTGCTGGTCTTTGCAAATTGTTTATTCAGTTAGAACAACAGCTAAAATTTGTGTAACCTAAAGGCATCAGAGGTCATTTTCTTCTCTTTTTTTTTTTTTTTTTWACAGTTTTTTAACTTACATAAGCATCAATAACAACATTTAAAACCACAACTCTAAACCCAAGTAAAAATCATTTGGGAATTCAACTTTTAAAAGAACTCTCAGGCATTAACTCTTTTTAACTAGTCAGTTTGAAATTACAGAGAGCAGCAAACTTCTGTCAATAATTCCATATCTAATGCAAATTTAGGCTCTGGTATGCAAAAAAAAACAGAAATTGGTAATGGATAAAAGAATCCATGCTCTCTCCAGTGCTAGTTGAAAGGTAGGTAGCAGCAGGAAAACCAGAATGCAGCTGCACACAGCTGGAACATGTTTTTACCATAAAAGTAATTATTTTATCCTTGAGAAATCTACACACAAGAGAGATGTGACAACACYAAAATGTCAGTAGCTCAAGAGTACTGGAAATTTAATTTTATAACACATTGTGAAATATCAAAGCTTACAAAAATATGCTTCTAAAACTTTACTCATAACTCTCTTACTGTTTTATAGCAAGCTAATTACCAATCTCCAGCAACTGAAAATAAATTAATCCACAAGTGAAGATCTGTAAGGTATTACAACAGAAGACAAACAAAGCACTTAAGAATCCTAGGCATGAAACATCAAATCTTTTTGTCCTTCGCATGTCATGTATCAAGATAAATCCCCAATTACATTCTGTTGCTTCGAGACTGATTGAAAAATATTATTCGATGCATGCAGCTGCAAGTATTTAATATTTATATATATATATAATTATTATATATATTTTTACATATGCAGAAAGGTTTGTGCATATAAATCTCTAAATATGTTATATCCTACTGTAGGCTGCCTCCAGCTTTTTGCCTATTCCAGACAGTCTACAACCTATAACTTCAGAATATCTAAAAATGAATGTTTCTTATTTCAAGCTTAGCTTTTGATCTCACGCTTTTTTGCAGGTATTCACTGTTTTGACAGCATCAAACCTTCAAAAGGCTTCAGTTCCATTAAAAAGCATACCAAGTTGTAACATTTTTTCAGCATGGAGAAACACAAGCCATGTTAGCCTTTTCCAAATTTAATTAGCATTAGGAATACAGGTTAGGAAGTTCCTTGTAGGACAGCACTACAATGGTATACTCAGTCCTCATAATGAGCTAGAAAGTCTTTGGGACTGGAAGACTTAATGCAAGCAAACACTGTTGAATCTTGGCTTCCAGACCCCGGTATGCCATTCTGCAAGATGATGAGCTTGCAGGAAACAAGGACAGCCAAAACATTTGCACTGTATCATGCTATCAAGCATTTATCTCTGATTTCTCCAACAGTCTTTATTTTAATTAAAGGAGATTATTCAAGGAGAGGAATTGTACTGCTGGCAGCCCAGAAATCACACCTTGACTATCATCTTTACARGAAAAAGAAACAAAAAACTTTCAGAACACCTTATGGCAACTTTGAAGGAGCTATAGGAGTAGGTCACTAGAGCTCTGAAGAATCCTTTGCTGCAGGAACCCACAGTGATAAACACCACTCTATGCCAGGGAAAACRCCTCTCCACAAGTCATGTTTAAAGGCCACAGAGATGTTTTTAATTTGACAAAGAATGGCGCACACATTACCAGACCAGTTTTTATTAGCCTCAAAGTCAATAGTAAGCCATAAGGTATTCTGCTGGTCTTTAGATCTCAGACTTACAGAGTAGAAAACAAAGATGACTATCTTTTCTGGAAACATAATCATCTTTACAGTCAGGAGACTGTTTCCATGTTGATTTTTTTCTTCTTTAATAAGAAATAAATGACTGAAGTTACCCTAACCTTTCAAGAATCACTGTTCAATCTCCAATGCCTGAAATGAGCTGTGCCTCCTGTTCTGTCCTTCTGTTTTAGATCTCATCACTTGCAGTGAYCTGAGAAATTCGTAACATCCAATCTCAGAAATTAACAGCAGAAGGACTGAACAAACCACAGTGATGCATTAATAAAGAAAATAGCTTAGCTGTTCAATATTAGACCAGTGTCAGCTCTTTAAAAGAATTTCCACAAAAATTCAGTGAATTTTGGAGCCATCTGGATTGGTTGCATTTATCTTCTCTTTTGAGGAAAGACAAACCCACAGCCAAAGACCAAATATCGTATCAACAACAGTAATAAATAATAATAGTAAGTTATATTTTATCGACCCCCTGTTCCATGGAACCTCAACTTGAATGCATCAAAGATGTGAGAATATGGTTTATAGGTTACAGCAGTTTTAATCACTTGAAGTAACAGGACTATTTKCACTTTTCAATCACTGAACTAAAAATCTGCAAATAAGAAATAAAATCAAGCAAAACCAAACCACTCTGTCATCCAAAACAAATCGAAGTAATGATAGGCCTAATTTAGACTGGCATGCTTACATCTCTTATTATGATATGGCAAAAGCAACAGAAGGGTGAGAGGTTTTAATATCATCATTTATCACGGTAAGCTGCCACAGGAAGCGTCCCCAGTCCAAACAATGCAAGATTTTGGTCCCCAGTGCATGCATATACTACCTTTTCAAGGAAAAATAAGTTTCAAATATTCATTACACATTCAAAGACAGCAGCTTCATTCAGATCATAATTTATGTAAAGGGYAATTCCATTTCAACAATGGAATCAGAATAAGTGTTCAAATGGTCAACTGCATAAACTAAAATACTTTTTTAACTCCACAGCAAGAAATACAAGTAATCTTGTGTGAATGATCAAAACAGCATTCAGTGTTTGACCAACAATTTTTCTTTTTTTCAGAAATACAAAACTGCAGTAAAATTTAACAATTATCCCAGCTGTAAAAAGCATACTTGTGATCACTAGTATATTTCAAGAAGTGGCTTTTTTTTTTATTCGTACTGTAATCCTCTGTAGACAAAAAATACAGAAATAAAGTTTAAAAACCAGAAACTTGATGCTCTTCTCTTCTGACCAATAGGGTCTTTCCACAGAAAACAGAAAATTAGGGGAGAGWAACATATTTTTTTTAAATAAATATATTAACATTATCAAGCAAATGGCTTATAAAGAATTATTTTACAGCCTGAGATATCAAAACACAATTTTACTGAGGCATCTTAGGCTCTGGGACAGGAGAAAGGTATTCTGGCCTATGATTGCATTCAGCTCTCTAAAACACCAAGGCGTACTGAATTAACTACAATCAAACATCTTGCTCTTTTTGAGAAAGAGGAAGAGCTTCTCTATTGCTCTGTCTGGGACTCAACACGTGATGCTAACCTGGTTATATTTACTTTAATAARTAAAAGGCAAGAAGATTGATTTATTTTAATATTGACACAGCAGCAGCAGTCTGCATTCCAACATTAATTATTACAATTTCCGTCTATTCTAAAGTAATTAAAAATTAGTAAACACATATGCAGTCTTAATTAATAGACTAGATTAAGTACTTGAATGTTAATTAACTGGATTAAAAAACTATTTCCACCAGCAATGGCTGTTTACATTTTCATTAAGTACTACCATCATATAAACCAATTCATCACTACCAAATGGCCTGATCAGGTCTTCTCTCTCCAGCACAAAACCATAAAACCAGAAATCCTCCACTCCACAGCAGAAACTTCTACTGTGCTTTCCACCACAATGATAAGATTGTAAAAAAAAAATCATTAAGTATCTGTCCAAAATTTGCTAATTCTTTTGTGTTATGTACTAATAAATYTGATACTGGCTCATGTGTAGACACCAGCAATGATTTCAGACTTRTTTTACTGTCATTTAGGATTACAGCTCCACTCTCCTGCTAGAAAGACTGGGCAACTGATGCTCTGCTCTTCATATCCTCTGGGTTTCACARAGGCTCTGCACTTGTCAACTCTTTTCAACACTGAGTGAAACTGAAATCACTTTCCTTTTTAGATGATTAGGAGCCATTTTAAATATCTGGTTTCTTCTCACCAGAAGGACACTTAGGAGATCATTTCACACAAAGGCATTCCTAATTTGTTCTGGCTGTTCAATGACCAATTATTCAGTAGTTAATCTGCTGAGCAACCAAAATGGTCTGTATTCCCCTGGCTGAACCCTGCACTTCCCTCCTGGTCTGTACAACTTCCAGATGTGGGCTTCCCTTTCACAGCTGCACAGCTGTGGCATTTATGCTGCACAGCTTCTCCTGCAGGATGGCCATCCGTGGACAAAACTGCCTTTCACACAAGCTGTCATTTTCCTGGCTCCAGAAGAACAGAGAGCACAGACCTTCTGAGACAGCWCCAAGTAATGGAGCAGCTCAACCACACATCTCTGGTGAGGCATCAATGYTGTCAAAGATTCTGGTTCTCCGTTTATGTTTAATAACTGAGTTTTTTCATTGGAGACTCATGGTCCTGGAATATAGATTCTGATGGTCCAAATGAGTTTCTAAAATCTAAATCAGCATGGTGAAAATACCTTCACCCAAAGTAGCTACTTTAAGCATTTCCCTGACTCCTGATGCCAGAGGGTTAAGCCCAGCCCTGTCCTGCAGTCCCAATGCGTAGGTCTCTGCACTCACTGTGAAATGGGAGATTTCAACCCCTCTCACAGCACGGCCATACGCTTTCAGATGGTGCAGCCTGGGAAGAGGACATGGAGGAGGCTGGCAAAAAATTTAAACACGAATATCACTGGTATCCCTTCCTCAGCAAAATGCATTTCCAGTCTCAAGCAAACCTGTACAGTTAACTAGCAAGGCACCAACAGAACTGGCTATACACATCCTCTGCAACCAGCACAGTGGGGGAGATTGCAAGAGARTAAAAGCACAGCTCTCTAGCAACTCCTTAGGGTTGGCAAAAAACACTTTTACCCAAAGCAGTCTTTGTTTTACTCAGTCCATGTTACAGTGCAGAACTAAAGAGTACTTGTTTAATAAGGCCCAGCAGTAAATCAAATTTCAGCTAATGGCACCTCAGACTCACAAATATCCCAAAACACAAGTTGCTTGTGAATGAACAGATGAGGTAAGAGAGAAAAAAACATAAATTCAGGAATATCTCTAACAAGGGAGTAGCCAATTATTATTTAGAAATGAAAAAAACTAAATACAAAACCAATTCATAGGTTTTCTGATGACTGAACTGACTTTAATAGCCCCATGGCAGACCCAAATTCTTATTATTCCTTGAGCTTCACTTTTCTGCATGGCCCATTAAAAACCCATTTAAATATAACTACTGTTTCAATGAGCTGGTAAGAGAAAATACAGAGGAAAAAATAGATATTTTCACAAATAATACACTACTGCCCACAGATATTTAAAAGAAAAAAATCAATTAGCAAAATAGCAGCACCTAAGAGTCCTTCTGTGCTGTATGTGCAATCTGAGTGTCCCCTCTACAGACTTAGACATCATCCAGCATTTTAAAAAGGAGAATAAGGGCAAGCACAGTTCCAATTTAGGATAGGCTGTAGCACAAACAACAAACGTCTATAATTTCAAGAAAATCATTACCTGTCCTAATTAATCACTTCAACCATGAAACCAGAACTAGCACGTCATAAAACTTTTTGAAGTAGCTGGAAGGGAGCCAAACAAAGAACTTTTCACAATAAGGTTTCTGCATTATAGCATTTGGAAATATAAGGACATTTAAAGGGTTCCATCATTCCACCATCACATTAATATTTTGTATTAGATTTTCAGCATATTATGTAGAAGTCTAAGCTCATACAGAATCATAGAGCAACCCGAATTGGAGAAGACCTCTGGAGACCAGCTAGTCCAAGTCCTTGTTCAAACCAGAGTCAGTGAGAGGAGGCTGCTGAGGGCYACATCCAGTTGCATTTTTTTATAACTCTAAATATGGACGGTCCACAACCTCTCTASATTCTCTCCTAGGACGTTTGGCCCTCTTGGTTTTGAGAAATTCTTTTCCCTACATCGAGTTAAAACCTCCCTTGTTACAATTTGTCTCTGTTGTCCCTCACACTACTGCTGTGCACCTCAGAGGAAAATCCATTTCCATCTTAGCCATCCCTGACAGAGAGCAGTTACATCAGGAGTGTTGTGCCTGAGGGAGCCACRTGGTCATGGCACCCCTGAAGATCCCCCTTTTCCCTGTGGTGGTTTCCAGCCCCCTAACTCACACCGATGGCTTCTGGCTGGGCCATYACTGTAATGTATTGAGTGTATTGAAAAGGCCAAAATATTTCAGAAGCAGAGAGAAGTAATCACAGAATCACAGAATGATTTTGGTTGGAAGGGACATTAAAGACCATCCAGTTCCAGCTCCCCTGCCATGGACAGGGGCACCTTTGACTAGGCCAGGTTGCTCAGAGCTCCATCCCAACCTGGCCTCGAACACTTAMAGGGATGGGCTGTCCACAACTTCTCTGGGAAACCAGTTCCRGTGCCTCACCACTCACAGTAAAGAATTTCTTCCTGATATGTAATCTAAACCTACTCTCAGTCTGAAGCATATCCCTCTAAAAAGTCCCTCTCCATCTTTCTCATGGGCTCCCTTCAGGTACCAGGCCGCAATTAGATCACCCCAAAGCCTTCTCTTTTCCAGGCTGAACAATCCCAATTCTCTCAGCCTTTCCTCACAGGAAGTGGGCACCATCCCTCTGATCACCTCAGTGATGTCCTCTGGGCTCCCTCCAACAGCTCCATGTCCTTCCTGTGCAGGGACCCCAGMGCTGGACCCAGGTGGGTCTCACAGAGCGGGGCAGAGGGGCAGAATCCCCTCCCATCCCTGCTGCCCACGCTGCTCTGGAAGCAGCTCAGGACACGTTTGGCTTTCTGGGCTGTGAGTGCACACTGCCAGCTCATGTCCAGCCCAGTCACCTCCCTGAACCTGCTGGCTACAGACCTGCCCTCATAGCCCAGGGTGGAGTGGGTCTTCTTTACCACAATGACCCACATTCATCGGGCTCTCCACCACGTCYGTCCCTGGCCAGGAAGTGGCTCCCAGCCCATACTGCTGAGTGGGGCTATTCCAGCCCACATGCAGGACTCACCCACCCCCTCAAAACCCCRTAAGATAAAATAACCACTGTGGGGAAATACATCATAGGTCTCAATGAAAGCTGTTCCCAAACCTGCTGACTAAGTAAGCTTCCCTTGCTTTCAAAGCTTCACATAACATACCAAGTTAAATCGTATTTGCAAGATCAAAAYTCTTCTATTGATTTGAAGGATACTTTAATTTTACAGGTAGTTTTAAAATCTTCTGCTTTCATGATTCTTTAAATCTAAGAAATTATTCTGAAGCAAATATACAAGCTTTTTATTAAAACATCACTTTAGATTATTCATTTCCCATGGCACTTTGATCTGAGAAATTCTAGAATCAATATTAAATTGCAATCTAACCTTCTCCCAGTAGGAATTAAATGCAATTTTAGGTACTRTACTGTAAGTTCCCATACTATTAAAACTATTTTAAATATATTTAAAATGTTAAAATATTTAAAATATTAATTTAATATTACATATATTTAAAAGATTTTTCCCTTCTCTCCCTTACTGCTGAACAACAGTCCAAAAGCAAGCATGACTATGGCACCCTGGAAAAGTTATTTGTGTGTATTCTGCTTGAATTGCTCGACTTGACCTCCGCAGTGTAGATCAGGCTGAGGCTTACACAAATAAATAAAACAATAATTGAACAGAGTTAAAATTATTAYAAGGATTATTAGCAGTAGCTGAGACTGAGCTGCATGCTTGGTTGGCTGGATTTAATTTTCCATGACCTCACACCTCGACTGTACCAGACACCACTTCTGCATMTAATGCACTGTCCAAGAGCTGAACCACCAGCCCACACAGACAGACAGACACAAAGACATACAGAACACACACAGATTATCCTGCAGAGCCCTTCTGACGTGTTTACCTGGCTAAATTTACTGTACAGATACAGCAAGTCCAGCACCAGAGTGCTGGATCTTGGCCTTCCTGACCAGCTAACTTCCACAGCCACCCTCATTTGTCAGGTCTTACAGACAGACAACCCAGAAATGCAGAAACACTCCACATTTCACAAAGCTGACAGAGTGGACACAAGGACATCCGTGCCAGGCGTTTGGAGTTTCTCTTCAGCAGGGCATCACCACCTGGGCCAGGAATAGGTCCAGAAGCTGCAATTAGCTGCTGACCCCAGCCTCCCCAATGAATGCATTCACCAGCACAGTACCCACAGTTGTGAAGCTAAACCCTGGTGAACGAGTGGGCAGTGCCATCGCTGCACCCTGATCTCACAGAGGATGGAGTCAGCCATGGGAATCCAAGAAAGAGAAATGCTGCAGACACATCTCACTGCAGAACTGGTTTGATTAACATTATGGGGTTAACACATTTCCGAGCTTACTACTGAAAACAGAACTACGGTTCAGAGTGCAAAAACAGAGAGCATCATCCTAATTTCTTTTAAACAATCTTGTTTTTCTCTGATGCTTCTGACCAAAAATGAAGATATTGTGCTTAGAGACAACCTTGCTTCCCACAATTGTTACAAGCTCTCCATATGACAGGTACAGAAATGCTTAAATCCATGCTATGAGAACAGCTGGAGAAAATATCTCTGTCCTAAATTGGAAAGCTTTTCAATCACGAGGTTTTTAGCGTGGAATTTTTCAAATGGGTTGTTTCTTCACCGACTCTTCCTTTGAAAACATATCTAATACTTTTCTGTATATGCTGCCCTGTTATTTTCTTAAATCCTCAATTTTACAGAAAAGATTTATTTTGAAAGCCTTTTGTACAAACAGTCCTCTTGTTCACGGCTAAGGACATACTCTGCAAAATTACCAGAATATGTGATTTACCATGGTATCTCCTTAGCTCATTTTGAAAAGAAATAGGAAAAAAATTACATCTATCCTGACTTTAAAGTGGCGCGTGAAGAAAACATGGTATCAGAAGAGAAAATGTTGTGCTAGGGAAGTAGTCGGAGCACATCTGAGTGTGTGAGTAAGCCAATTTCCTCTCCTCCATTTTTGATTCCTCAGCACAAACAAGTTCATGTGAACCATGCTGAGGACAATGGTATTAATATTACTTTGGAAGCAATTTTACACTTTTAGAGTGCRCTATAAAAGTCTACCTTCTTTTCTCACAGGACAAGGCTCAAAAGGGTGCCCTGACTGTACTTCATGCAGCTGAGCCTGTGGGTATGGGATGACTCTGCAGTTCTGCAGATTTCCAAAGCAAAAGCCCAGACCATACAGGAGTTCAGTGTTTTATTTCTGCCACAGAGGTCAGCAGTTAAGCAGTGACGCTATGCAGTAAGTAATCCAGACACCGGGTTATTAGAGGGGCTGGTGTCACACAGCAAGATATATTGCTGAAATAAAAATGTATTAAATCTTAACAGTTGTCTCATCTGTCATTGGGAGCTGCAGTCATTGAGTACCAAGAAAGAAATGGTTTCAGAAACCTCAAAAAAAAGGCCAGGCTCTCCATTCCTCTGCTACAGGATCAAAACAGCAGCGTTACATTCTAAGATTTTAATTTCAGCTGAGGTACAAAAAGGTAACTAGTTAGTTAAAGCACAGGCCAATCTTTGCAAGCCTATTAAACTTCAAGAAAATAGATTTTGTAAAATACAGCTCTTCATTTTATATAGTGTGTGCTGTTCAGTGTAATTTGCATGCAAAAGCCAGGAGAATGTGATTAAAAATACCCATCTAGAGACACAGATGAAAAACTTCAAACATTTTCTGATTCCCTTCTGTTCCACTCATTATTTCAATACCTCACTACAACAAAGGAATAGATAACACTTGTCCTTGACACTAGCCTAAATTATCTTCAGTGTGCAATACAATACCGATTAAATTAGGCTTATTTTAAATAAACGTCAAGGTCTGTTCAAAAGGTAAAACTGGGTGCCTTTTTACCTTTCATATAACACATGCCCTCCCCCCCAAAACTTTTCTGAGATTTGAAAAACAATGAGMTATGGTGGGGTTTTTTTAACTAAGTTCATTATCTAGATTTAAAAAAAAATCAGAGAGAATCATTTAACTGACATTTAAGACAACAATAACAGTATTCTTCATTTTGTGCATAATGACAAAAATAACMAGCATATTAGACAATAATTCTTGCCTACCCTTCTTTAAATAAGATTCTAAAATATCCTAAATGCAAATGACTGCTTGTTCCCTCATGATTAACAATTTTCATTGTTTTAACATGCAACAATAGTGAAAGCACTGCAACTTAACTTACATTAGGATTATCCTCACAAAATTAAGAATAAAAGGTKGCTGTCCAACAGCACCAGGCTGATTGCAAATGACACAAGCCAGGAGATGGATCCATGGAGGTTGTCCTATCTGTGGCAATCCCCAGACACAGGATCTTGACTCACCAGAGCTATTATGTGAAACATGGCAAATACAGGGCTCTGATCTTAGGCAAAACACACTCACCAGATAACATTTGATAGTCCAGAAAAGGAGAGTATCTTCCTTAACACCTTCAGGCTTTCTACAGTTAGGAGGTTTACAGTAATCTCTGTATGAATCTCAAAAAACCTGCTGCATCTGCATCCAGRTGGATTTCCATCTACTACACACTGTAACCTTCTAGGAGAAGGTATTTTATTTCTGTTTATTTCCCACAAAATACAAAGTTAATGACTTAGTAGCAGAGCCCCAGGGACATTCACTACARCCAGGGCTCCCAACAGCAAAACCATTTTCAAAATTATCTGGAGCCATTTTTTCATTATTCCATTCTAATTTTCATCAATAATTTGTCAGATAAGGTTATGGAAAGGCATCCCATGTATTTTCTCCCCATAAAATTGCTAGAAATCAGACACCCAGGTATTTTTGAAACCCTGCWTTTAAAAGCCGTCTGGCAACTTTTCAAATGTGACCTCTTAAGTCCTTATGAACACAAACACGAACAGGGGGAAAAAAAAGCAGCAAGAAGAAATAAGAGAATAAGAAGGGAGAACCTCAGAAGGAAACCAACAGGTTAATGTAATACCATTAAATCCATCTTGAYAACAAATTCACTGGTAGTCAAGTGCTTTCCTTTCTTGGAAAAGCAGGAATGACCAGTAAAGCACATCTCTGATATTACTCTAACAATAATTTTGTATCAGTTTGTGATTCCTGATTACTTGTTGCAGAAGTCTCCACCACCTTGCAGCACTCTTTCTTTACACAGGGATGCAGAACTAGAGCATTATAACCAAAGGAACAGGAACATAAATATGGACTTCTGACAGAATTATACTCCCAAATCATTTTGTGTGAAAGCTTCGAAGACTCCTGACTTATTTTCAGAACTAGTTTTGAAAATTAATTCCCTAAATCACTGTGAAACTGGGACCAAYGCAATTACATCACCTGGATGAATACAAAAATCATGTAAAAAAATACTCAAAGAAGAAATTGCTGTTGAATGTACAATCTTTTCAAGCTATCAAACTTGGGAACAGACTATCATTCTTACATTTTACCTTGACTCACCCCACATCCATAAAATGCATTTTTCAACACATAATATAAGTGTCATCCAGCCTAGGCAAGGAGACACAAGTACTGCCAAAACCCATCAGCTTCAACTTGTGGATAAGGACTGCACTGAGAATCTCAAAACAGATCCCTTCYATCCCATAGGTCCCCTAATGCTTCCCCATCTCCTCTGGGCTGATGTAGCCTATTTTCTTCCCTTTTCTCTCCTAGRAAAATTGAGGTTATAAAAGTAGCTGACACTTCATACTGGGACAGGAGGCCTGTCCCTGGYTGAAGTGTCTGTATTTCATAGTGACTTCAAATATTGTTGTAAGGTTATTAAAATCATTCATGATTTTATCTGTGCCAAATGGATCATTACACTGTCAACACTCATCTTTATTATGCAAAAATATGCAGAACTTAACATCTTTTGTTGAGCTGGCAAAACAGTATATTCAGTAGTAACTCTGTTTTTCATTAAATTTTGCACAAGGTTAAAGAGTATGTGGAATCTGATTACCAAAGGCTCCATTCAAAAACATCACACAAAACAAACTGTTTGACTCATGTAGCAAGAGATTATTTATTTATAACCTACAGACAAATAAATTCTTCTGATTAATTTATAGTTTCCTTTAATTTTTACTATTATAAGTTAAGGGTTGCAATTTGGTTGGGGGGAGGGGGCAGATCTTTATTTTCTTTTCTTTTCTATATATCTTTTCTTTTTTCTTTTTTTAATGTGTTCTTCTGCATGCACCTGACAAYCCTGCTTGATGGAGACTGCCCACAAGCTCCAAGGCTACCTCCAACTTTACCTCTTACCTGCCACTGCTCTCTAAATGTCTTTCAGCAAAAACAGAAGTGAATTCAATCTGGTTACCYCTCACGAAAGAATCATTCCTTGGGAAGCTCCAGCCATCTTGAAATAGCTTTTCTGACTGTCTCATTAAATCTTCATTTAATTCTTCTTTCTTTGTATATCTCCTGCCAGATTTAATCTTTGCAATGGTATGAATTTTTAGAAAGCTTTTTTTGGGGTGTAGTTTGTATTTTGGTGCCACACAAAGCAGATACATTGCATAAGGCTAACACAGGTAGCTGGATAAATTATGCTGTCAAAAGTGATTAGCATTTAAAAGGACTAAACAGAGGAAGCAGATAATACCTCCTAGATCTGCTTTTAATTAAAACATCTTAGCAATTATTATTAAAAGGCAAAGACTGAAAATGAGAGACAGCATAGCTTCTAAAGAGAATAGTTTTTACATTTTTCATTAGGGGTCACCTTTTCTCATGTGCAAGACCACTTTTAAATTACCTGCCTCACTGGAGACCATTCACTTATTAAAGGACTTTGCCCACACTAAAACAAAAAAATACACATTTAATCAGAAACATTTATGCATTCATTACTCAAATGTCCTTGCTTTAAAATAATGTTSCCCCTTACTGAAAGCAAACCTTATTTCAGTGTCTGTGCTTAACTGTTGTGTCCCAAATGACTTCTCTACTTTCCAAAATAATTACCAAACATTCTATCACCTATGCTAAAACAGTAAAAGGGTATCACCACKGAGCCCCACTGTAGGTAAAACGAATAGCACACACCAGGAAAGTCTAAGGCATGTAGCCTTTGCACATAAATCAAACCATGTTAGGCATTCTGACAGCTCCATCTAGCCACAGCTACACAAAAGTAACCTTATCCCAGGCACAATGAATTAATTTACATTCAGCACATACCAGCAATTGCAAAAACTCTTGCGGTCAAAAGCGTCGTTTCCAGAATTACTATATTGTTTAACAATTAGATTAACACTTTCATGATCGTATCTGTGCTTCAGGTTACTTGGGTTTCAGAGAAAAAACAGGATCAGAAAAGTCATGTTTTTAAAGGCCCCAAAATTAGAGCATCTGGATAATGTCAGGAACAGATGCTGAGATCAGAACTTGGCAAGAATTCCTTAGATGGGAACCTCAAACGTCTTGGGGAGAACGCAGAGCAAAATGGGATGTAACGCAAAAATGCAAAGCCTAGAGAGTGTGAGAGAGGCAGTGCACAGGCCGTGCACATCTGATGGAGCAGATGAGCAAGAAAAATAGCAGAATAATCGGCTGCCAGAGTGGGGGAAGAGAAGGGAAGCCTCCTCCTCGTGAAGCTCCAGCACACCAGTGCACAAACCCACAGCTCGTGGACCAGGCTCTCCCTGGGGCAGTGGGGGTGGCACTGGGGTGGGGGCAGCTCCATGTGTGACCCGCCGCTGTGACTGCCCCGGGCAAGCTCCAGTGTCTCAGACTGCCCCATCAGTGAGGAGGGCAGAGAGCAAAAGATTGGCAATTTGGCCTCCATTTTTTCCTCTTCATCACTGAGCTCTAATAATTTGAGATTCATCTGCATGCACTGGGGCACAAGTAAAAACATGTACAGCTCTGGAAAAGGAGCTAACTACCTTAGGTATCTTGCTCTGTGTGCATGTGTGTATATACAGACTCAACATATCAAAATAATTTGAGGAAATGAATTGCCACTTCCTTACATGTTCTTATTTTCTACAATGCTGACCACTTTTGATCTGACTAGTGTAAAGATGAGACAAAGTCCTTAAAAGAGATCCATGTTTCAGATACACAGAATGGCTGTAACATCTTCCTCAGAAACCATCACAGGGCACTGAAATACACTTTGWTTACACCTAACATTGGACMCCCATTTGAAAGCACTGGCCTGAGRCTGTATGATGAACAGAGGCAATGCATCTCCTTATCACATCCATAATCATTATCATTATCAAATTCCTTATGAGAAGTGGGAGAGATGAGAAGCAAATGGCTGGGAAATAATTTTTTTTGCATTTTGAGTTGTAGCCAATACAATTTACAGATCACTGATAAAGCATTTTGTCCTTAAGCTGATCTAAATTAAAATTTAAAATTATGTTCATTTACCAAGAGTAGTTGAGCTCTGCTAAATCCCTTAAAACTCCAAGTGATAAATCCTCAAGTTTCAAATATGTGGTATTTCCATGTTCCACCTAATTCCAAAATAACTAATGCTGAAGGAAAAGGAGATTAGTCCTCAGAGGTGGGCTAGTGCAGCTGCCTAAAAATGCAAACAAATGTAAATCTGTCAGACCACTGTGCTGGTACCAGGACATGCAGAGGCATTTGCTCCAGCTAACGTGTAAAAAGCTCAATCCAAACTGAAATTTTAAATTCCCTTAGAAATCGCACAGGAAAAAAAAAATGCAGTTCCCTACCAGTTCCCACAAATGCCTGTTCAGCCTGGCAGTGAGCAAACCAAAACTCAAAGGCAGTGAGCAGAGGGGCTGCACATCCCCCAGCCCAACCCTGCACGCTGCCAGCCACAGCTGCCTTTCAAAACCAACCCCAAYAACAACAACAACAACAGCAACAAAACACCAAAACAACTTCRGGTGTCATTACTGAGCCCCAAAGATGGACTCCCCTCTTATTTCCACCAAGCACGTACTTTGGATGTTCTGGTACAGATATTTCCGAGATGGGAAAGGCAAACACCACCTGGACTGTCTCCACCATCCCTTTACATTTAGACATCATGAAGAGATAGAAGGAAAAGAGAAGGGAAAAAACCAAAMAAACTAGAGGGGAAAGAGAAGTTACACTGTACTGGAACATGTCATTTCTATTTTGGCACTGGTRGCTTAGCATTGTCCAATACAGATATTTTATGATCTCAGATGCCTTCACASTGCTCAAAGGTGAGTGGAGAATAAGCATATGTGCATTTACAAAAGGGAAGAATAGTGTGAGCATTCATATAAAACACAGCTATCTCACAGCTCCCTGCACCAGCCAGTGGACAGGTAATGAACTTCTTCTCAGGAAACACGTATATTGGCAGCAGTGAAAGGTAACAAGGGCCTTCAGGGTGGGAGCAGGAGGCAGCAGCACAGGCAGCWATGCCAAGGCACAGACTCACAGCGTGGGATGCAGGAGTGCAGATGTCAGGACCAGCTCAGAAGGAATGCACAGCGGATGCAGCGCTGGAATTAGAGCACATGGCTCACGTTCACACGTGCTACCAGCACAGAGTAGATAGCAGTGATGTAGCTCAGAGCCAGCACACACAAAGGARCCTTCCCCTTCATGGTGGGATTTAGCAGTCATTAATTCACCACTGAAATTCGGGGGGTGAATAAGGAGCAGACATGACTGTCACGTCTTCTGAGTCCACTTAATTCTGCCCCCAGCAGCACTGCTGTGTCTAATCTCCCCACACTGCCCCATCACTGCCAGAAAGCTGCCATCTTTATATGTATTTCTGTTCATTCTTTATCTGTTGTCCTGCATGAATAAAGTTYAATTTATGAGTTTATTTTGGGCCTGTTACCAGCTATATTCCTTCAGTTCCAATTTAGCAAATTGCATACTGAAAATGCTGGGAGGATCCAATCAAGGCTTCAGTATGTGAAATATCCTCTGAGAAGACAACTCAGCACCATCATTTTGGTTATCCAACAATCTTTCCCACAAGTAAATTTTAGCTCCACTTGGAGCTATTGACACTCTCTTTTCAGTCCACTCCCATCCCTAAAACTCATGAGTGCAGGGACTTTCTTGAATATCCAAATACCTAGCTAGGGACCAGAAGGTGAACCTACTCATAACTTGGAAATGAAACTGTGGTTTCACTGGTGTGAATCATTGCAGAGCTGAAGCACCAGGTGGTCAAGAGGATAAGTGTTTCCAAGAGCTCAGTTCAGTGTTTTGCACTGGCCTTTMAAGCAAGAACACAGTGAATATCCTGCACAATAAACAATGCACCTCGACACTCCACTCTTCCCAAAACAGGGACCATGGTACGTGCCCAGCCCAGAAGGGCATGTGTAAKGATTCTAAAAGGAGGAGGTTCCTCCCCCTCAGCTGATTGCACAGAAGTTGAAAACCACAGGGAAAGGTAGGTGCAGAAATGCAAAGCACTCCCAGCTTTCCAAAGCACAGAACAACTTGGATCACTCACCAAACCCCTCCAAAAAACCCAAAAAACTTTTGAGACTTGTGAGCAAAAGCAATGAACAGTTCAATATAGGCTACTCTGAATATTKCATTGGAAGTACATTGGAATCTAATTTACACTTTGCTGATCCAATGTACTTTTCCATTCACCTTCCAGCAAATGCTTCCTATAAGAAAACCCTGAATYTGAACTTTTAGAACAGTTTCTAAATCCTGTAAAATAAAATTATACCGATGTAACAGCACACTTGCCTTTTCACCATGTTCACTTTGATCCTAGAAATCTAGTAATAGAGAAGAATGAAAAAAAACCTCAAAACCGAAAACCAACAAAAACCCCAGTGCCTAACTAACTAAAAAAAAACAAAACTCAAAAACCCTCAACTAAGGCACTCAAGCTGTGATTAATTCTCATCAGAAACACACACTCAAACCAATTTTTTTTACTTTATAATACCAAACTAGGAATGGGGTCTGTTTTTTTACGAGGTTCACTCAAAGTCCAGTATATCTTGCATGCAAGTCTGTCAGGTAGAAACAGTTCAAACTGAGCTAACAGAGACCAGTTTCCTAAATTCCTCCTGCAAGGTTTCCCTGCAGAGCACAGTCAGAAAAGCAAACAGCACAAATTTCAGTGCTGGCAAAAGGCATTTGGTGGTGAAACCACCTTCCTCCCTCCTCTAATCCCTAAATAAYTCTTTGGAAAGCCTGGCTCATCTCTCATTTTCTGCCCCTTTGGTAAAAAATATAATTTAAGACAAGCGATCAACTTTGGGATGAAAAATTTCAGATCAACATATCRTATGTCTGCTGTGCTCCTCAAAACCTGGAAATTGGTTGGTTAAAAATCCAGACCTGCAACTCTTTCCACCACAACCACTGAAGCCGAGCATGGGGCAACTCTTTCTGAAGAAGGGCTATGCACCAGTGGGTAGTACAGAGCCTACCAGGTAACTTTTGACCAACAGATCACAGCTGTTGGCCTGGGCTTTTTAGTGAGACAGAAGTCTCCTGACAGCCAAAGGAAGGGCAGGACACTCACACAATGTCACTGTGAAGCAACTGGTGTGCTGATTCCAGAAGTATGTGCACCCTTCAAAAGCATTAGAAGGAGAGCTGGACATAATCAGCACCTGGAGAGGCACAGGTGGCAAAATAGGAGGGCTGCCAGTACCACAACCAACTACAGGTTACTGTTGGTAATGGAGATGCTTCCTATGCTCCTCCTCACACCTCTTTGTCAAGGTCTAATAATCAAATAAGAAAACTGAGACAATGCACACAACTCTACATTCTGTGTTAAGTACCTGACGGCAGTAGGCACCAATACCAATGGTTACAAACGAGAAGATCCTTTTAAGTCACAAGGTGTGACTATACTCAGACTATACTGTTTCACTGAGGCATCTCAGAACCTGCCAGAACCCAGTTCCCAATGCCAGCTAAACCCAAAGCACCAACTTTGCACATGTATTCTGGAAGATGTCTTCCTGATACCCCAAAGTCTAGGTTTTTGCACGACTGTTAGCAGAACAGCTACCAGCAAGGAGCACCAAGTACTGCATTGCTCGGCACCTAGGCAGCAGCCAAACACATTTCCTACAACCTGGGCACCAGTCTCCTACACACTCAGCTCGTTCTATTTACATCCTGTYATGCAGCAGACCTAATTTTGCAAATTGACCTTAACATTAAACCATAAAAAAATTTACTTCAGTAATATTTTTCCCTGGAGGAGTGTTGTGTAATTTCAGACATCAACCTTAGATTCTTGTTTTGAGAAGCCAGTTTCTGCACACCAGAAGAGAATTCAGCATGCCTGATGCTGAATGGCTCTCTGGAGGGTGTAGCTGCCTTCTGAGGATACAGCTTAACCTGAGCACGATTCTGATGCCTAAAATTGAGAAACGTAAGTACCCAAAGTGTTACTCAACTGAGAAGTAGAGAGGAGAAAATAAAAATTAAAAAAATGAATATCGTATAACTCCACTCAAGAGCTGTAMTTCCCATTATTAAACTATCAGATGTTAATAAATATGAGAACTGCCACCAAATATCTTCTATAACATTTAAGGAACATAAATCTACAGAACCTATGTTCAAAGAGGCTATGCATATAATAGAGTACCATTACATGGTGAGCATCATCTTAACCACGTGGCTTAAATCAAGGAACAATTGCCTACAAAAATGCCATTTATGAGACAGATACGACTGTTAATACAGGGTCTACCAGTTGCTTTCCWGACTAAGGCTGATGTTTTAAGCCTCATCTAAAAGCAAAAAACAAAAAGCTATGAAATGCTCATAACACCATCCATTCCAYGATCTCATTTTTATTTTGAAGGAGTAACACAAACTGCATTTAAATGACGTGATAGGTCATTTTCACATCTTTGACTCAGCAAACTAATACGAGTTGACCATGTTCAAGTAAGAAATAAATCAGTTAGAGACAAAAATTYAGATGGTCAGACATCTTTACTTTTGTATATATGAAAATACCTTGGATTATTTTGACAAGTGTCCAGCTGAATTAGTCAGACGGGCAATCAGTCAAGTGTTTATTAGTGTCACCCTGAAAATCRTAGAAAGCTACAGCATCATTTTAATTAAAACACTGAAAGCAAGTTAGAAAAAAATTCCTGTTAAAGGTAGTCATAATCCCCAAAACCATTTACATGACATATGTGACCATAATCACGGACCGCCTGCAGGTCCTGGTGTGATCCACAGCAGTGCTAACCCTCAGGAATGACACGCAGTCTAGACAAAAGCTGAAAATAATAAGGGGCTGCCTGTCCCAGTTTCCCTGAAATTGTCCACAAGCAGAGAATAACGTGATGATTTGATTTTTAGCCACCGAGCTCCGTGCAATTCTTGGCTGAAACTGCCCCTTACAGGCATTTACAAAGAACATAGCCCAATTTTTGTTTGCAGGTCACTGTAGACACAACCTAGTAATCCAAGCAAGTATAACACTGCCTTCCTCAGTGAATAACCCCACTCACTTACACGCTGATCATGAACCAGGGAAGAATTTCTTGTCTTAACTAGGGCAGAACTACCACCACAGAAGCTTTGGGAGACATACGGGACTGCAAAAGCCGGTGTCTCTTTAGATTTAGGATTCCAGATCTGTCTGTCCATTATTAATGATACACCCACTGTGTTCTTGTAAAATGTGAATCTTTCCAAGCACTTTAAAATCCCATGCACATGCTATTTTCCATTAAAGAYTCACACTTTATAGTATTACACTAATTAGGTGTCTGAGGTGGAGAACAGATTCAGGCAGATGGGAATGACAASAAAGCAAAGCCCTRTACATGGGCAGCAGTTCCTTTCCTCACACCAATGCCACCAGGCAAGGACTCAGGAACATATTCTGACTTTCAGCAACTGGACAACAAGCAAACAAAATTAAGAGTAAGCAAACAMAGACTGACTTTTCCATGCACCACAGCCCAACAAGTTCTGAGAAGGACAAATTTGCCTCACTGCCACAGTGCTGTRACCATGATGGAGATGCAGCAACATCCCTTGAAACAACAGCTCAAGTCAGTTTTGCTACACCAGAYGTTCCAGGAAGGATATTTCCCTGTTAAAGGCTGTATTTCACTGCAAAAAGATATTTCTCTTTTCAATAGTTTCAATCTCCTATGACCTGGGTAAGAAAAGGTTCAAACATCTCAAAGTACAGTAAACAGGGAAGCATCTCAAGTGTTGGCACCTCCAGAACGTGGCTGTCTGCATTCACAAAGAGACATGGCTGTGTTTGTTTTGTTTTATAGAATCCCCAAGAAATTGYCCATGTCTAACCAACAGCTTGCAATGTACTACTGAAAAAATATATATTGCYTTTATTTTCCCTAAAATCAACCTAACTAGCTCTCATTTTTCTCRTATTATTTTAGACAGTCAATGTATTTTCTTCCCACTGGACAGAGAATGAACACATTATCTTTCYATCTTACAGGGCCCCTGACAGCCAAATAAAACATGGTTATTACTGTCAGAACTCAAATGAAATATTCTGAACGTGGCAAGAAGGTATTAGCCTGATGTTCAGAAGACAAGCTAGAAATGGAAATGGGAAGGAAAAATTTTCCCCTACTTTTATAGGCTTTTGTGGGAAAATTAGTTTATCTTCTTGTTGAAATAGGTTTGARTTTGATTTCTTCTTGCTGTGTTAAAATATCTTAATTATTCCATTAGAAAGATGCAGGATATTAATTTTTATTAATCAAAATACTGATAAATGAGAGAGCAATTACTGAAATAAAATTAATATTACTTTAACATCCTAAATTATACACACTAAATCAAGCAGGTAATGTCATTTCAGTGCACAGTAAATTCACAGCAAGTAAGATTTGTGATATGACAGATAAACCCAGAAGCACTCAATAAAAGCAATCACCTTTCAAACCTCTTTCCTGCTGCATTTTAAAAACAAGCTGACAACAAACACTGTGGCTGAGATGTTCCCTATACAAAGATTGCCTGATTTAACTAGGTTCACCTATAATTAGACAGCACAATCTACTCAGCATAATAACTGAAAAATACAGAACTATGGAGCAACAGTGAAGAAAAGAGAGAGTCTTTTTCCTGCTCAAGTGGTAGKAAAAACCAGAAAGTGAAAATCAGTGAGATGTCATCTCTCTCAGAACAGTAGTGAGAGAAGAATTGCGCTGAAAATTGTAGTTTTTACAATTTTAAGGGCGCATCCAGTCTCATTTGAGGCCAATCTCAGCATAAGTGTCTCCCAGGGAGGAGCCAGGCAGCCCCCATCCCTCGTCTTCAGCACATTCCTCTGAGCTTCCTGAGAGTCATTCAGAGGGATCCATACTGTTCAATCATGAAATCACATCCCTTGATAGCATGCACATAAAAATGGCATTAAAACAAATTAACTGTGTAACAGCATTCAGCAGCAGGCCACTTTGACACTTGAGCAGATAAKTCCACTGATACCTTCTGGGTGTATTAAAGATAGGTCCACGTGGAAACGCAATTCTCAAACATTTATAGAAAATCAAGCATTTACTAAATAAATTTTTACAACTCCCACAACACACACACATAAAAAATCCCCAAACACCCACCAAACACACAGATGTCCTGGATCCACCCAGGATTCTGCTTCTAACAACCTTCAACAACAGATGCTAAAAGAACAGGGCAAAAATATTTCTATCTCTGTTCTCTTGTGACCTGCAGCTCAAGGACATCCTAAGCCACACACACGGTCTTTGTGTTTAGGCTCTTTAAGCCAAAATTAAATATACATTTACAATACAAATATTTTATACAAATATTTTGAAAATTATCTAAATCCAGACTCTTGGATTTAGTGTTATTTATGCCACTTTTTCAGAACTGATCAGATCTGTTCTCTTCAAGCAGTACATTTCAACTCAAAACTTCCAAACTATAAGCCTAGGAAATTTTGCTAATTTTTTCTGCAACAATTTGTATCAAGTTGATCCACACAAACCTCAAAATATGTTTCCAAATAGCCTGAATACCCAGCATGTGAGATATTCTTGGGAATGACCTTAAGAGCCATATCTACTTCTAAAGACTTCACTGTGTTTTCAAATTTAAAGACTATTTTTTCTCATACCAACAAAGCAATGTTTTTGCACTGCTTCCTTTTTTGAGTTACAGAAACTCTGAAAGAACCCTGGACAACAGCTTCTGACAGCGTGTGTCATCCACCAGCCAGGTGCAACTGTCACTTAAAGGATCAGCTTAAAAGTTCCCAATATTTGCATTTAATAGAGTCAGTTCTGGTTCTGTAAGAGTGCAAGAGAATCAATATTCGACCTCATTCTTTCACACTGCAGACCCATCAAGAGTTTCCTTCAGAGCCCTGGTCACCTCCAGAACACAAATCGTCTGCAATGTGTTCATCTCACTCCTCCTGGAAAACTCTCCTGGCCTTTTCTGGCAAAGTCTCAGCACACAATGCAAACACTGACAAAAGTAATAAAGAGCTGCTCTGAATTTTGATGGGTTTCTCTGCATTCAAGGCACAGTCAGGGGAAGGGATGCAACTCCTTCTGAGAAAATAAGTTTTCTAGGCACAAAATGATAGGATCATCAAGTATTTTCTCCTCATCTGCAAAGTGATAAATAGTTTTTTAGCCCTTAAATGTTTAGATTAAAAATAAAACAGCAGGAACACAACAATGTTATGTTCTGTTTTCAAAGTAATTCTGGTTTGCACTATTTTAAATCATATTATATTGTGTTTTATGCTTCTTTCTGGGGGAAAAAAACCCAATAAGATTTCAAAACCCTTTAAACATATCAAAGTACTTTGCAAATAAGATTTGCATGTTCACTTTCTATGACACGATTAGGAATCTTTCTATAAAAGCCAGAAGTTCTGGCATTGTAATTGCATCATGCCTTTCAAACCAGGYACTTCATCTTACGTAATTAAAATTTATATTTTTATAGGTCTACATTGCCACAAAAAGGAGTGGGGAGGGATAGGAATCAAATAAGAATCCCAAATCCCAACATTTTAGCCTAATGGTGATTTTAAGTGAAAAATGTACAAGGAACATGCTCTGAAAGAAATCAAAGGGGCTGGAGGAGGAACTAAAGAAAGAAAAATAAAATTCAGGTACAGAACTTGAATTAATTTTTCTGAAGTTTTTTCACAGTGAGGCAAAATATCACAATTTCCAATTAATTTTCCATTAATTGGAAAATTCACAAAAATTAACACTTTCCACAGAGGTCTACTCGTGTATATATTTTTACATTTTACTACAGTATTTTKTTACAATTTCCAATACTCAACAACTAAATTTTAAGAAAATAAAAAACTGCAAAATATATATACAAAAAAGTAGAGATTTCTATAGTCCTTGACAGAGGTCATTAGATCCATTAAAGCCATCTTGGATGAGAATCTATAGGGTTTGTAACATCTCATTTTATGAAATACAAGCATACTATTCAACCAGCATCTTACAAACCTATTCAAAACTAAATTCTCTGAGTTATTTAAGCAATTCAACCAGTGATATAATTAATTTTGATGTAAATCTCTCTCAGGGGCTTCAATGAGCCAAGTCAGGAAAGTCCAAATTAAATTAAAGAAACGTACACTAGACCTCAGAACTCATAAGTAATGATGTTAACAATATTTCCCCAATACTACCTAGAAACAGCATATTAATAACAATGTTAAAAATGCATTTAGTTCTTTAAGAAACATAGATGTTACTCAAGAAGCCCTAGAGATGTTTCTGAAATATTTAGTGTAAGTTACGATTCTAGGACAATTAGACATGATGGTTTTGCTTCTACATCATGCATCCACCTCTCCTACTGTTCAGAAATCAGCATGCGACAGTGTTGGGTCCTGATGTTTTAGAGGGGGAAATGAGGACATTTATTTCCAGACCTCCTTCAATCCCCAGATGAAGTCCTAYGCTTCTCAAACGTGACTGCCACACTCATGGCTGCACCAGCCTCGTCTACTGAGGCTTCTTGGAAGAAGAAAGAGGGACAGCTCAAGAGCCTGGAGATGCAAAAACCAGCCCCAAAAGAGGTGATAATTACAAATAGTGCCACTGCATGAAAGCACTGAAGGAAGGTGGATTGAAAGGAAGAACTGAGTGCAAAGACACCAAAATCAGTTTGCACAGCCAGTTGGAATTCCTGGTTTTTCCTCAAATCTTACACATGAAAAATAAAAAAGCAAGATGAGCAAGGCATCACTGGTCCAGTTTACAATCAGGGTGACCTCACATATTCAGATGTACAATAAACTGCATTGTTTTAAATCTATCTTATATTTAAAAATAATGTTCATTCCACCMAAACAGTCTCCACATAACCAAGAACAGGATCTATAAAACTCTACAGAAGACAGGCTAGACACAGGAACATTAAAATTTTTTTAATTCTATTTTAGCAGAGCAGCATGATAGATGGCACTTTTACGCCATAACCTAATAAAACACCCTCTTTTGTCCCTCCCACTAGAAGAATATTATACTTTAAACTAGATCTAATTAAAAATAGCAGGGGATGAGGTTTGTATCAAAGACTAGCCTGTGTGCAGATGGCGACCCCCACACAACACCAGGCTGCACCTACAGCTGAGAAGAGRTCCCCATGGCTGGCAGCTTCCCACTCATGCCCTCAGGACAGGGAGGTGATTAATGGRCTCTGTCTAATGGCAAAGTAAATGAATCAGCACCACCGAGTTCCTCATCTGAAACACCAGAGAGAGTTTGGTTTTGCAGAGGTGTTCAGGCTTCAGGAAGCTCTGCAAGAACGATGCCATCAGCATTTCTCACAAGCCCTCAGCCCTTTGGCAGGCCAGCAGGAAGAGCCCCTGCGTGTCCTTCCAGGCTCTATTTGCAAGAGCAGTGTGATGACCCTGCCTAGGGGTGTTGGAATGCCAGCCTACATCTCCAGGGAGCACACACACCCTGCCAGCCTGCACGGCTCCCATGGRTGCTGAAGGAGCAGGGAGAGCTAAGGCCACCATTCAGAGAGCACCATGAGAGACTTGGAGCTACTTCAGAGCGAAAACGGCACTGAAAACCAGAAACAAGATTTGCAGGGAAAGGACTGACAGCATTGTACACTCCTTGCATCAACAACTCCCTTCTGCAGCTCCCAGGATGAGCAGTTTCCAAAGGCACCAAGCAGAGGAAACCCCAGGGAAAGGATCTCCTTCACCAGTCACCTGGAGGGCACAAACATGCATGATTCCTCTGTGAGGAAGCAAAGGCTGCCTGAGCTGAAAGATTGATTTCCCGAGTAACATGCCTCTTACATAGTCTTTCATTTCTGAAATGCTATAGAAAATTTTCCTCAAAAGGATAGACACAGCTAAACAAAATCCAGAAAGCTAAATAATATATACTTATCCTTTCAGGAAATACCTGTGAGGGTTACATAGATGGAAAATTATTTGATATGTTAAACAATTTTGAAAACTTGAAGTGAAAAGGACCCTTGAAATGTTCAAAAATGAAGGTTTAGTTGTAAAATAATCCTGCTACCTTTGCTGTAAAATAGTGTCCATAAAAACAACAGTCACACTGAACACCATGTAGCAGGTGGAAATCTRTGCCTGTTTAGGGCAAACACTACTACAGGACAGAACAGAAAGGCCTAAATAAATTTCTTACATTTACAGGATAMGATTTTCAATACAGGTGAAGTAACCTGAGGGTAAATCTTACCAGTAATCTATTTCTTGCAATTCCCCAAAATAATTCCCTACCCATTAAGGTAGTAGCCTGGAAAAAAAACATTGTATACTCTTTTTTCAGTTCCTGTCTCTCCGTACTGACACAGGAGACACGGATGCAGCAGACATCAGGGGTTTCAATACTTTCCTTTGTCACTGCTCATCTTCCAGGTATGGAGAATGAGCACAGGTCTTCAACTTCACCATCCCCCAACAATTCCTTGGTAATTTTTCCTCCAAGCTGAGATCCAAGTAATCTCAGTCCCTCCAATCTAYTTATTTCCAACCCCACAAGTATCAACATGTACCTTGCTGCAGATTTTGCCAATGGTAGTAGAAGCTGGGGCAACAAYCAAAGAAAAAAATATTCATTCTATTTTTTTTTCACATTTCTGTGACACTGAAGAAATACTTCTTGCTTATGCCATTACAGCACAGTTTTACAGTAGTTTTAATCACATGTATAGGCCAGTGCATGAGGTTGCTTCATTAATACAAGAAACACTTTCAAATGAGAAGGAAAGGATAGAAAAGGGTGAAATAAAAATAAAAAAACTTAAAATATCTTTATGAATTACAAAAACATCTGCTCAACTTACAGCAAATAATTCTTCAGAAAAACAAAAAAAAATCATTCTGAGAACAAATCCATTGTGTATTTCATATCCTAGAATCTCTTAATTTGAAGCATGCAATTTCTGCCCTCCCTCTCCCCAACAGAACAATTTGATATTTCAGTCCTAAAGTAATAATACATACAAACAGCTTCATTTACTTGGAGAAAACTGATGAACCTTCATCTATAGTCAAGCTCTTTATTGCTCAGATTTGACACAGGAGTCCACTTAAAGCTCAACAGGAGTTTCTGAATGGCTCTTTGTGTGACACTGGCTCTAGAAAAATCATTTGCTTTTGGTTTTATTCTACTGTTTCCATTTCACAGATAAAGTTAGCAAGAATTTAAGCAGCAATCCTGTCCCAGAACATGTTTAAAGATAACAAATAACCAGGAACACCTGCATGCAGAGAGAAGCCCCGTGTGCATTTTAGGAAGGAAAATTAAAAAAACAAAAATTAGCTATTTCTAGATATCTAAAAGAATATGGGTTTTCTCCAGTTGTTACATCATCTTCCACTGAATTGAGCATTTTAACAGAGTCCACTTTTTTTCTCAGAATTTTTTTTTTGTCTTTAGAAAGCTTGTCTTTAAAAACAAGCAACTTTTTCAAATCTCCTAATTGGTCTAGGCATACTATCCTCCTGTCACAGACAAGCGGAATCAGGAATCTCAAGAAAAATATTGAAAAAGCTTTCAGTATTGCRTTGCAAGCAATGGAAATCCCATTGATGCAGAGCAGTCAACCAGTGCATCTGTAAATATCCATCTTTCCTAGACGAATTACTCCAGCTGTCACATAAAATGGCATGAATAAAGTCTGCAAACAGAAACCTGGTGTATTGATTGTGGTACACAATTAAGGATAGAATGCTTCTATGAGAGACAACTTTCCTAAGTTATTGATACACTTTGCCTCCCCTTTTTATTACTCCCTCTCCCTGGAAATTATACACCCAGTCGTTTTGTTAAAAATWAAAGCATTTCGTTCCACAACTCACAAATAATCCTGCGTCTGCTGAAATGTTATTTGCCAATTACTAACACCACTACCCCTCACCAACTCCAGTATTACCAGGGGTTTGTAATGTAGTAAACAGTAACTATTTTTTCATCTTAAAATATGGGCTGCATCAAAATGCAAAACAAGCATCACCTAAATATATCTTTCAGTTAAAAAATAGATTTTAATCTCAGTGTGATTTAATAACAGCAAATTGCCAAGAAATCCAGGGTGAAAACAGTATGTTATTCAAAATGCAAATGGAAAGTGGTGAATGCAAGATAACCATGAAATAAATGTTTTAAAGTCCAAAGGAAAAAATACTTTTTATTCAACGACTGTTGCCCTAAATTTAGATATAATTTGACACATTGAACTCTGTGTGTCTCTAAAAGAACAAAACAGGAAACAACCACATCCCCCTTGATACACCTGAATAAGTCTTATTAAGTTGAATGATGTTTGCTTCAGGCCATAAACAGCAAAACAGCATTCATCAAAGCTCACCAAATTAAACTTTTCTCCCACTTGCTTACCTCTGGCCCAGCTGATTTCCCCTAAAAGCAAATCAATTTTGCACTGTGAAGCCTAAGAGCTGATACAAAGGCTTGGAGACAAACTAAAGGAACCAAGAAAAGCCACTCCATAGTGTGAGAGTATTCAATTCATGTAAATTTACAGAAACGAGGTTTACAGAGAAAAGTAAACTGCTTAGTAAGCTAATACAAAAATTCAAACTCACCACTTAACAGCAGGGACAGGCTGCAAGACATGGGCAGGTGGCTTCAGCACACCATGATGGAACTGCACACCAAACACCTTCCAGTGTTGCAAAGTCCAGGGTGCAAAATCACGGCCTCCAGAAGTCAATAATGTCTGGAGGCCTTACATGAGCGATAGCTTTAGCCATCCACACAAAAGGYTTTCCTCTGGAGTTTATAACTCTCTTGGCCCACATTTATGGAAAAAATGTAACTACGGCAATCTCAAAGCAAGATTTTAAACATTCAAATCCTTGGCAGAAGTCGACTGTCTTTGCATGTACCATTGGCTGGTTATTGCTTGACTGCTTTGAATGGACTGAGATGTGACAGCAATAATGCAGCAATAAAAACTCCACAGGTTCATGTTGTGTTTTGGGTTAGCATGAGAGGGAGAAGTACAGGACTGTTGCTCATTGTAGGGTACCAACATAGCATTGTCATAAAAAAAAGGCTCAACAAAGGAATGATACAGTCTCCCAGAATMTGTAACAGGTACCTTTTACCATAAGGATGTGCTTCCTACAGCACCTAACAAAAGAACTGCACTATAACKTAAACTGTTATCCTATACTTTAACAGACCTTCTTATCCACCCATCAAAATATGCAGATACACCAATTTTTTTTAAATTGCTCCCAGAACAGCAACATGATTTGACCTTGCTCACTTACTGAAACTAAAAGTACACACACGAAGAACAAAAAAGCACTTCTGAAGTAAGTGTTGTTAGCAGAGAAACACAACAGATGCAGATACCATTTAGAAATGTTCCATATGATCCACAATGTGATCTTCTATATTAAAGTACAGTTTTATACCAATTCTGCAGAGAAGTATGATTTGTAATAAGTCATTTTTTTCAGTTTGCTCATGTTTCAATTTGCTCAAAACGCTCTGCTAAAAATCACAGCTCCTCAGTTTATGGTTGACTGGGGCTGACATATTCAGTGGGGGTTATGTATCATTAATATCACAATAAAAGGAAATGCATTAGTGTGTATAATAATTGAAAATGTTTTTATTAAACCAATGGGTTTTTGGTTTCTCTACAGAGAAAAAAATATGCTGAGATCTGTAAAACAAAGGTTGAAATCACCAATTACTTAACAAATATACCATCAAGTGGAAGGGTGATGGAAAGCACCCAGAAGCTTCACATCCACAGAAAAGTAGTATGCAATTATCCTTTGTGCAAGATGATAGAATGTAATTCACACTATGTTTCCCAAGACACAGGGTGTATCAATCCACTGTTCAAGAGACCTTCAAAAGATCTTTAGAGCTTAGTTAAAACTGAAGTCAACATGGAAAACCAAATATGATGAGGTCGTAGCCTGCTAACCACTCAGAGGTTCTGCCTACTAGCCAGTTAAAAGCTGGCAAACATTGACTTGAGGGGCATTCAAGAAAATAAAGTTTAGTATATGTTACATGCAAAGCATTGAATATGATACCTTGACTTGCTCTTCCATTATAATGCTCCCAACTGCCTATTTATCAGTCCTTGACTGTTTGCCTGAAGTAAATGTTGAAATAAAAAGCCTTTAATTACTCCACTTCTGATACCACTTTTACATAAAACATGTACCTTTTTAAGGTGCCAAAAATAAAAAAAATAGGACTTGGATGACATGCTTCCAGTATTTTACTAGGTAAATTCAATCCTAATGCCAGATTTATTCGTTTTTAATCAGAAATTAAAGAAAAGCAAGCATCAAACACTGGCACACATTCATGAAAAATGCTACAGTGAGTTTTGGAAATAGGTTTTTTGTTTTTCCATCAATRAATTCTATTCTATGTTCTCTGTCAATAATGTACAAAATAAAAGTCAAAAGAGTATAACATCTTTGAGAACAGGACTTTGTGTGTGTGTTGTAAGACCATCTTCCTCCTGTATTTCTGAAAGTCCTCATGTWTTTGGCTTCCTCCCGTAAGGCATCTTTCAGAGTTCATTTTAAGTCCACCTTCTCTAATAATAAATCCAATACTTGGAAATCTGCAGCAATACATTTTGGCATGAGGACATAATACATGTTTGCACAATGCTGTATTATGACCTTTTCAATACTGTAATGATCAAACACTTTTTTTAATCCTTGGGCTTGACATATACGTATATGCTGATCACCTCATGAAAACATACTAAGATGGAATCTTATTTTCTCTTTTCACATACTGCAGTCTCCTTAGAGCAAAATTTCAGACATTTTTGGCTTTAGCAAAACCACAGAAACACTGAAGTACTCAAGAAAAAATGTTAAAACAACAGGCTTTCACCTCCAGCCCTGGAACATGTGGTGGTCTGTGAACCACTCCTAAGCATGCCCGAAGAATAGAGGAATTAGGAAAATCACTAAGTGTTAATGTGCCAGGAAGCCTGTATTTTCATTAGAACACTCCAAAGGTCTCTGCAAATCAAAGAAAGTGAGAAAATGTTCTAAAAGACCATGAAAAAAATATATGTATAGAAAGGCCTTGACACTTAGTGTTTGTCTTACCACATTTAAAAAAAAAAAAAANAAAAAAAAAAAAAAAAAAAAAAAAAAAAAAAAAAAAAAAAAAAAAAAAAAAAAAAAAAAAAAAAAAAAACAAAACACACTTGTCTAGTTTTTCTATTTTTCAACAAATAACCTAACCTGGCAAATCCTGGCAGAATCCACTCAGGCTCACTTAGAAACCAAGACATCACAAACACAGCCATATCTGCTCCTCAATAACTGGAACTGCTGTCACACCAGTGTATAACTCCTCAACTTCAGCCCAGTATTAAGGGGATACACATTATTGTGAATATAGACGTGAATTGCTATGGAATTGCAAARCTACCAAGATGTCTGTTACATCTAYCTRCTCTMTTGCACAGGTAAGMTTTAACATAAAGCTATTTGATAGTATTTTTCCATCCCCACACAAATGTCCAAATTTTATTACTTAGCATTCCAAGGCAAGCCAATGTTTCATAGTGCCTGTAATATAGTGTTAAAAGAGACTAAAAGCCTATGCAACTGAGTCCAGAAATCTGTAAAACATAGAACAGAAACCTGTATTCCTCAGTTCCAGTCCTACATTTTATTCAGTACGGTCATCCCCTTTTACATTCCCAAAACCACAGTTTAAAACACAAAACACAAACACCATCTGCCCCAATATGTCAGAAATTTGGTCCCTGCATTTCTTATCCTGTGCAACCATTTCTATCTTCAAGCTGCTCACAATGCTTGCAGAATTAAAATTTTATAAGATACCTGCAAAATGCATCTTGAAAAAAGTACAGAAGAATTTGAGCCTTTATATCCAAATCGATATATTTTATTCACAGCTGATTTCAAGCAGTGAATCCTTAAAGGTTAACAAAAACGTATTTGAAAATAAGGCCTCTTTTAAGATCTGTGAGGGAAGTTTAGGACATATTAACCAGAAGAAAGCAAAATACGTCTGCAAGACAGTTTTTTGGAGTCCACATCCAGCAGAGGGATTGTGTAAAGAGGTGAAAAGGTGYCTAACTTCATCATCACAATATGAACATCATAAGAACAGGGGAAACAAAAACCCAAGTTTTTTTCAGGAATTGAAGTAATATAGTTGAAGAAAGTATTTACCACCAGAGCTGATATGMGTATAAAATTAACTGATGAGAAACTTTAAAGAAGAGTCTGTTGAAAATTAATACAGAATGCTTTTTACTTGAAATGTTATAATTAGATGTTCAAAAATAATTCTTCACAAGATGCTGTTTCATACTTGGCATTCTAGCGAAGCCCACAGTCTGCATAAATGATGTCATAGGCACAAATAAGCTCAAAGAAACTCTAATTTGGGCCTCGAGAAGACTTCCTAGGTCAGAATCAGAAAGCAGCAGTAACAGCTAAGCTGTTTTTCAGAAACAAACTGTTCTGTTGGCCATATGCATGCAAAGATGGTTTTATACATAAAATACAGTTAATACGTATTCTAGATAATGAAGAGCCAYCAGCACCAGCACCAGTCTGCACACACTGCACTCTGGGGACACTCTCAGTACAAGTCTGAGGAGTTTTAGAAACAGACTGACTTGGACTGGTCGTAGTTTTTCTGAGTTGGAACGTATTGCTCTGATCTCTTTTCAGAGTCATAAGACACAGGTAAGTCAGGCATTTGTCTGGACAAGAACAGTACCACAGAGATGAATTTTAGCACTCTGCYTGAAAAATTAAAACCACTTTTTCTAGTAATATGCACATAACTACAAAATGAATACCAGACAAAAAGCAAGGYGACAAGTTTACCAAAGACTGGCATCTCCCAAAGACCATAACTGATTCGGAAATACTATACATCATTTTTCAGCAAAATCACCACTGAATGGCTGCTGAAACAACTGCTTTCCTGTTGCCATCAGACACAGGACTTGGCTTGTTTGTAGTCTGCCCTAACAAGAATTCCATGTTTTACTTGAACTGGATGGCTTCCACATTTGAATGCCAACAAAACAATGACCAAACATCTCTCAGTTAAATCCCACATAAAACCAAGACAAGAATATTTAYAGATAGGAGCTAATGCCAACATCAGGGCATATGGCCCAACACTTCACAGACTGAAACCAATTTTTTATTTTAATTCACAGAACCATTTAGGTTGGGAAAGATTTCCAGAATCATTGAGACCAAACTTCGACTGAACACCATTCTGTCCACTAAGCTAGCACTAAATGCCACATCCAGACATTTTTTGAACACTTCCAGGGATGGTGACTCCACCACCACCCTGGGCAGCCCATTTCAATTCTTAACCACTCTTTCAGTGAAAAAAAATCACCCTGGTGTCCATCCTGAACATTTCCTATCACAGCCTGAAGCCATTTCCTCTTGTCTTATCACTGGCTGCCTGGGGGAAGAGGCCAACCCCCTCGTGACTAYAGGCTCCTTTCAGGGAGTTGCAGAGAATGATAAGGTCACCACTGAGCTTCCTTTTCTCCAGGCTAAACATCCCCACCTTCCTCAGCTGCTCTTCATGTCTCCCAGACTTACTCCCCAGACCCTTCACCAGCTTGGCTGTCTTTATCAGGATGTGTTCCAGCACCTCAATGTCACTCTCATAGTGAGGGTCCCAAAACTGGACACAGGACTCGAGGTGTGGCCTCACCAGTGCAGAGTACAGAGGGACAATCACTGCCCTGTTCCTGCTGATCACACCATTTTTGRTACAAGCAGGATGCCATTTGCCTTTCTGGCAACCTGGGCACTCACTGGCTCATGTTCAGCCAACTGAACCAGCACCCCCAGGTGCTTTTCCACCAGGCAGCTTTCCAGACGTCCCTGCATGGGGGAGGGCTGCTGTGACCCAAGTGCAGAACTCAGCACTCACACTGCCATGGTCTTTAYAAAACACAGAGGGGCTGATCACTCTTTCTGCCTTAAATCTGAATTTTCTTTAACAGCTAAGTCTGAATTGTGTCCCTCAAACTCTTTATAACAGATTACGGTATTATAATTTTCAAAACAGGACATTAACCTCCATATATCAGGAGATGTRTGAGTTTCAGCATTACTAGTTCTTTACTCTCAAAATATCCCTAGAAAGCAAATGTCAYTAAGACTAAAAGTAAACTACTGTAATTTAAAGAGGCAATAAATGCTGTAATAGTTCAAGSAATATAAGTCCCATATTCTCAGTAATGTTTAGGAGAAACCAAAACTGCAGATGAGAAAAAATAAGCCCAAGAAAACCAAACCAAGCAACATTCTCTGCTCTTTCTCCTGACTCCTTCCAGCAGCCCAAAACCTCTCGTCTGGCACACCAACAGAGACAAATATGAACCCACAGCCTTTACAGTCAGTCCTTGCCTTGCTCCCTGTAACCTTGCAGGCACCATTCTTCCCCCTCAGAGATGGCAATCACTGGACTCCTCATGATATTAACTTGTCAGACATGGGCAAGTAGGGTCTACAAAGGTAACTACAAAAAAGCCCTGCACGTTTCTATTGGAAAAAATGCAGCAATAGTGTTTCTAGCCTTCAGTTATGAAGGCCAAGTGTTAAAAAAGCTTCTAAGTAACAAAGCCCACCRCGGCTGCAAGCAGCACAAGCTACACAAGACATGTCTTCCATATTTCAGTTTTGGTKGGAATATTAGCTTTCAGAACCCAAGGTTCTACCCAAATCTGTAGTTACTCCATCTTGGGAAGGCTCTGCCATACAAACTGTGACTCAAGCAAGAGAGTAAGCAAAAATTTCCAACGTACGCAGGCATGTAAAATTATACGTGCACAGAAAATTCACCAAAGTTCAATAGGACACCTGGCATAGGCAGCTCCTGGCATGCAAAAAGGTCAACAGAGCTGGAGCCTGTGCTTCATATGGGACAGCAAGACATCAATCAGATTAAAAGGTTACTTTTCATACATGTCTTTCATGTAACATCTGTGTGGAAATACGTCCTCCACYGAGTTCCATCATCAGTGCAAAGTGCATGTGGAAGAGCAAGACATCAGTGGCAATCTTGCTTAGGAGGGGATGTTCTGTTAACCAGAAGACCACAAAACAGATTAGAAATCACAAAGAGCATAAGCAAACCAWTTTCATTCACAGTGGCTCATCTGGCTATATGGGAAGCACAGGCTCTTATAATGTCAATATTGATGGCACTGGTCAAAAGATATTGATGGTCAAAAGAAAAAAGATCTCTTGGTTACAAATTAAATTGGCCTCTTCCTTTTTTTTTTTTTAGTGAATATTGGAACTGTTTGTGTCTATAGGACAGACAGTTATATTTATTATGCAAAATACTTAAAATAGATCTTAATTCCACTTTTTTTTTCTTTTTTAAGACAGAAAGGACATACTTTTAAAACCCAGGTTAAACAAAAGGCAAAAATGATCATTCTTCTTTTTCAGAAGAATGATCATATAACAGCAAGTCTTGTAGAACAGTATTGCTTTCTGCATTTCTTTTCATAACCCTTAGGTTGGAAAAAGGAAAGTCAAGAAATATTATGAAATGTTCAAAAATTCCAGGGCCTCAGTTAATCTTTCTGAGCTAGGATAAACCTGCAGGTTCCTCTTTTTAACCTGCTTGGAAATGCTATTTTTTTCCCCCCCACATAGAATAGAACATAACTTCTTGAAAGATCTCAAGTAACTTCATCAAGTAAGGTTTGGTGGCTTTTGTCTGTTTTTTTAACCTTCTTCCAAAACAAAAGGTTTACACYCAGACTGCTTGATCACTCAACAAGCTTTCCTCAGCTGACAGTTTTCACCAATCCAGATGAACAAAAACCTTCCAAGTCTGAACTGTGTCAAATCCTCACCAAAGCCAAAGGAGAAACGCATCAGCATTTGGCAGCCATGGCATGCACACGCATGCTATCAATCAAGTACTGCTAGCGTGAAGCTAAATACCATCAAACTTCACAAGGAGAAGCCTTTGGCTTCTGCTCTTCTCCCCACTCTCTCTGCATTATTTTAAGAAAGGAACAGGGCTACAGATACCCTTACTGTGTGTGCTCATTGAACTGAAAGGTCACATCCTGAGAAACAACACAGAAGCTCTGAGATAACAGGACAGCCACTTACTTATCCCTCAAACAAARACTGTCATATTTTCATCTTGATTGCTCATCTAGAGATGAGAAGTCRCTTTCTTCTGCTAACTTCAAAGACATTTAAATTTTTCATATTCTACATTCAAGTATTGTTCAGAGAATCTACATAAGGYAGGAAAAACCAAGTGGAATACAGAACTGTGCTGGTATATAAGATGCAGGCTATTTACTTCTGTCATACAAACACACTGCACTGGGATGGCACCAGTATATTTTATATGTATCACCACACCAATATGTTCTTATCTAATCTGAAAACATTTCTGAAAGCAGTTGTAAACTGTTCCTGCAGTACTTGTAGCATGAATCACTGTCCTGATCAGTTTTTAAAATTCAGAACTGTTCTTATTATTTAACAGAAGCAGAAACATGCAACCCAAACAAATATTATTTTTTCTGAATTATTAAAATATATGCAGTTATAGTGAAAAATGTCTGCATTGCACTGATACAGTTAACGACACTGACTGCTCCACCCTGCATACTTCATTGTGTGTGGCACTGGTAGCACTGGTGCCCACTTGGGGATGAGGGAATGGAGTAAGAGCTGGAAGCAAAAGACCTTGCAGACAGCATTTTAGAGCTTTTAACATGTATAAATCAACAAGGTTAATGAGATCCTATAACCATCAATTTCGTTTTTATTTGCAATGGTTTTAGATCAATATAGAAACTGCAACCCATCTAACCATATCTATACAATGACTCCCAAACAGGCCATGGATGTATCACTGCTCATTGAAACTGTGATTCCCCACACACAGAGACTCATGTGCYCACACAGCACCAAGTCAGGATACCTCAAAATATAAAGGGTATTTATAGAAAACAAACTCTRCAWMAAGGGAAACCATGTCTTCAGCACACACAGACAGCTTCTCATCTACTTTAAAGAGTGCATTTAATTCCTTTAAGTGACTAAGCTGTCTTTGCTATTCAAGACACTTCTTCTCTTTCAGCATTTYTCTCTACCATTAAGTGGAAGTTTCTGACAAGGCTTCCGAGAGAGGCCTGCAGACTGACCTCCCATGGAGCACCGACTCCATCTCAGTAATTAAAAATTTAAATATCATGTTCTYACATCCACTTCCAACTTATTCTAATTTACACTTTCCAGTAGTTATCAAATGAACAAACGTCATGATCCAATTACACAGCAACAGAAAAAGAAAAGGCTGAACAATTGTTATTATTCCCAGCAGCCTTATCTRGGCAATAACCTCACAGTATTTAACAGATAAGCCTTGGTAAAATATACTTGACATTTACATTTTCAAATGTATGTTCTATTCAACTGCCCTCAAAATATTGGTTTAATTAAGATATAGGACATTACTGTTCAGAATCACTTCACTAAAAAGGCATACGTTAAATAGTCCAATAACCAGTATAATATAATTGAGCTCTGTCACCTGGAAAACCATTGCTTAACTAGGAGAAAAATCAATATCCCCTTTTCTCACAATGTTTTCCATTTCACTCTGAAATCAAAGCTGCACCAGAAATGCATACTGAATACAGTCAGCAGAACCAGAGTCATAAAAAACACACTCAGATTTAAGCATGATTTTAGAGCAGTGGGTTTATTAATAATAATTCAACATCTAACATGGCATTTAATCAAGGTTTAAACCATTTATCTCTCCCAGTGAACAAAGACAGAAGTTACTGAAAGCTATTATCAGTATGAAGAAAAAGCAACAGTGATACCCATTAAGTACAGAGAAARGCAAACATGACAAAAATGTAGAGAAACTAAAGGTCAACATTATGGGATGGAAATCAAAATGCAAAACATGCATTCCAATAATTCCTGGTGCTTTAGGTGCTGAAACAACGCTCTGCAGAAAGTGGCTCAATTCACAAGGTCATATTACCAATCATAAATCTTTCTGATAATGAAAATTGCGAACTGGGGAAAAATGTGCAAGTTGCTATTCCTTTTTTTCATGTCAAGGAAATTTTCAGCAAACTTTATAGGTTTAGTCCAGTCCTAAACAGGAAGGATAAGGAAAAAAAAAACCTCTAACTTTGAAAAAAACAGCAACAATGCATTATTTTAGAAAAACAAAAAAAGAGTACAAATGTCACAAAACACAAAGTGAATTAAATAACTCTTTGGCAGAAAAGGATGTATGTGTTTTAAAGAGGCTTAGGCCAGTGCCTTTATTATAATAAAAGCTCCCAAATATCAGCAAAACACAAGCCACTTTCAACTGATATATTGACTGATAATGACACCAAATTAGCTCATTTAAACAAGCTCAATTTGTGAAATAACTTGTGCATYAGAGAAAATGAAAAAAAGGACAGTCTAACTGCATATGTGATAATGGAAGGTTCTCTAACACAAATACAAGATTTGGAGACTCAAGACAATGGATATCTCTGCCAAACAAAGTAAAGCCACTTCCATTTAAATATTATAATGCTGCCTTCTAGTTTTAAAATTTAAGACCTTAAAGCCTTTACACGTTAAATATGGATTCCCTTGATTGCTACCCTCAAGAGAGAGAAACAGTTTCTGTACACCCATTTTCTTCTGCAGGGTGTTTGAGCTCTGACCAAGGTATCCATCTCATTCCTGAAACACTGACACAGAGCTCTCACCCATGGACCACGTACCACCCACCTTCCTTCTGAGGAACTCACAGAAATGGTGACTCTAAAAATTCATACCCTCTGATTTTAGTGCTAGGAAAAGCCCCCCTTTACTAAACATGTCAAGAAGGCAGCATTAGAATTAMATTTTGCCTTTGCTATATGTGAGCATTGTAGTCATGAGAAGCTCCAAGCACATCCCCAACAAAGTATTAACTTTTAGAAACTCAGACCAAGAAGAATTAAATGGATAAGAAACTTGTGTTCAAGTACATTAAAAATACTCCTGCAACTTCATTATCACCCATTGTCATACCAAAAACTGAGTTCTGTGCCTGGTGTCAAGCATCTTAAAGAGACTGTTTGTTTATTTGGTTTTGCTTGTTTTTGGTTTTTTGTGGTTTTTTTTTTGTTTGTTTTTTGGGGTTTTTTTTCCATTTTTGTTGGGGTGTTTCTGTTTTTTTTGTTTTGTTTTTTTTTTTGAGAGTCAGCAGCAAGGGAGGTCAGAGGAGTTGAAAAAGACACCCACCCTAGAGCTATGAAATATGAATTCAAATAGTCATAGGGGTGAGTAAAGGGAGGTGAGAACAATCGTCATCATCCCTTCTGCAGCTTTACCTGCATCTCAACTAACAAACAAACATGAAAAGTCTGTAGTAATAGCCAACTCCATTTTCATCAACACAGCACATCAGTCCTGTCCTTCCCCTGACAACTAGTCAATCAACCTGCAATCCTGGACCTCATAATCTGGTCCAGATGCTGTAAAATTATGCTAACAGACCACAGCAAACACTGCAAAAAGACACACTCTGCCCTGCTGCCTGAAGGGTGCAGGCAGAGGCTTGGGCACACTTGCTCTTACAAAATCCTGGTGCTCCTGAAGCAGGGAAATTACAGGATTCATCCTAGAGCCAAGAGAAAGAAACAAACTAAGAAGCAAATTAGAGAGTATTCAACTTGCTTCCCTCTTGGTTTTACTCTTGATAGTATTTTTGGCTCTGCTTTCTCATGTGTTTGCCTTACCTTGAGTCTCCCCTGAAAATTCCTCTCATTAGTTAATACATGTAGGAGGTTTTGTATTTTCTGCTGGGAAGTCATTCAGAGCACAAGTTTGCAGWGAAGTTGCATTAATGACTAGTGGCATGGATGGTTTTAATCCTGGATAGTTTTCATATACAGTCTGAACAACCTGCAACAGCTCACTACTGACTAAGACACGGGTGTTTATGACAAGACACAGCTATAAAATACAATTCCTTTTAACAACCAAAGAGGTAGGTTAAGGTCTCTGTCCTGCAGAGAATGTTAGCTATTTTCAACTCAGCTCCATTTTAATTTGGAACAAATACTCAATATTTATTAAGGAATATTATTAATAAATAATTACTATTCCATTTGATTTTTATTTCTTTTTTTAAAGGCAATTGCCCTCCTGCTCTGGGAGGATCAACATATTAAAAACACTGAAAAACTTCGCATCTCTGAATCAGCCGAGCAAGTAGCAAGGTGTCAGCTGAACTGGTAAGCAGAGAACTAGCAGAAAAACGTGAGAAGAATTTTTTTCTGCTAAGCACAAAGGTAACCTGCATATTTGAAAACTAAAGAGTGCAAAATGAACTCACATTTTTCCAGAAACATTTCTAAGCAGGCACAGAAAAGGCCACATTAACTGTGGGCAAGTGAGTTAGAACTCAGCAGATGAGCTGCTTGTACCAACCAGACACAGCCCTCTCAACTGCTACAAATAAATTAATTTCATCGTAACAGTGTAATGAAGAATGCACATTTAACTTTGCCACAGTAATAGGTTMATCCATTTTTATCACACCAGTACACCTTGCCTGCCCTCCTAACACCTCATCTCCATGGGTTTTTTTTTCAGGAATGGTACCTGGCTGACTTAATAGTGTTATAACTTTGGAGCATTATAAGCACGTATTTTCAAAATACTACTTCCTAATAAGACACCAGGGGACTAAAAATTGCCCTGATAATTGCACACCTGGTCCATAGCTGTGTTCAAACATACAGGCACCTGCTGCATTAACAGCCAGAAAGTAAATAAACCAACTGCACACACTAGGAAAACAATGCAGAGTCAAATTAAAAAGAATATAATACTGTTATACAATGTGAAGTAGAGTTCAACACAGAATTATAAAAGGGATTGTGATAATACAATGTGGGGAAAAAACAAAAGCACAAAAAAAAACAAGACTGTAGTTCTGGGATCTTCATGTCTTCTTGGAACCCACACCTAATCTAAAGAGAAGCTACAGGAAACAATGGTGGCACCATAAAGTTGAAGCACTAGAGATAACATTTCCTTCTTAATGCTATACTATTTTCATAATATCTTTTTTTTTAAAGTATGACAAATATTTTTCAGTAACAACTCCAAAGGATGGATGGCATTGTTTTGTTTTGGGGGTTGGTTTGAGTTAATAGAGTAGACTAGAGTCTATCTTTTATATGAAAATTGGGACTCAACTGCTTTACCCATGCAACAAATTCAGACAAGGATGCAGTTTAAAGACATCTAAGTCATGAGCATCAGAATAATTCAGTTATTAGCAACACATAACATGCTTTAATAAACTCTATTACTTGATTCTGATTTTTATTAAAATCTTAGTGAAAACTAAAGYGAGAATTAAAGTATTCCCGCTTATTCACACATCATTTTATAGGTCTGTTACTACACTGACACCACTATAGCCATAGAAATTATTATCTACTGCTTCATTGTACGGACTACCCATAAGCATTTTAAAGCTTTACAGAAGCACTGTTGTGCAACTTTTACTTTTAACCTAATTTCTTGCACTTTGGGATGTAAAGAGGATGAGTTCAGCATAAAGGAAAATAAAGCACGGTCCCATATCAATGACCCTCCCATACTGTGTATTAAAGAGAGAGGTAGGAGCTTAGTGATATGAAAATTTTGAGTCCCTTGAAAATATACTAAAAGTCTATTCCAATCTCACAGGAGGAAATATATGCATTTTCAGCATATTTAATAAGTGTAATAATTGAAATGCTTAGAAGTTAGAGTGATTAAAAGCTACATTTATCTTTTCCAGCACATTAGTGTACAATTACAGCTGGTCTAAAAATAGGCAAAGTTACTCACAGCTGAAAAGATCAAAAATTGTATAACTTGAGTGACTTGGTTTATTTTTAGGCCAGTCTTAAAAAGATCAAGAGTTCCACTAGATTAGGGAGAAATGTAATTGCTGTTGGTAGTCAAGCAGACATATTTTCTTGAACTGAAGACTGAACCTAGGAACTTATAAAAAATCATTTTAAATAGATAATGAAATAATCTCCAATTTATGCAACTTGTCAATAAAAGACAAGTTGATTAACTCAGCCAAGAATAGTAACACTTTCTTTTTGGAAGCCATGCAAGCAAATTAGAACTCTCATACTTTGAAATGACTGTCAAAAAAAAACCCAAAAAACTCCACAGTTTACATTTTCTCACTATATCTAATGAAACAAAATGTCTGTTTATCTGTATTTAAGCATACTACAGATAAAACAAACTTGCAATGAATTAACATAATCTGCAGAAAAACTACATTTTCTGCCCTGCATGTGCAGGTGAATACACAGAACAGATTTGTATCTCCCATTGTGAGAGTGGCTCAGTGTTTCTAAGCAACCTTGCTCCATCACCTTCTGTGACAAAAACAAGTGAAGAGTTTGAACTGCAGTCTGATAGAGCTGTGAATACTAATGACTAACCAAAAAAGAAAAAAATCTCATCTCTCATTGAATTCTGAATGGAACAAAAAGAAACCACAATTACAAAAATACTTATTAAACTGAAAGTTCCAACAATTAAAAATAATTGTGTCTTCAGTAATAKATTATCTAAGAAATGAGAATTCGGATTTCATCCCAAATCAGGTAATTATTTCTTTCATATGCAGAACATAATATCCATTAATATATACATTCTCAAAATCTGCAAGTACACAACTAGAGATGGCAACGTTTCCTGGATGTAGAATTTACTTTAATCCTGTTGCCACTTCTGAAAAGCCAACCCACATCAGCAGGAAATTAGTTGCTCTGACCTCACCAGCAAGTTCATCATATATMATCACACAATAGTATTGAAAATGCAAATGCTGAAAGCAGCATACTGCTATTCTGCCCCAAAAAGTAGCTTGAATTTATCTAATTGTTACTTATTTTCAGAAATTGCATTCTGACACGCAGGAACTACAAGATAGAGTAACAGCTCAGAAATTTGCCTACTGTTCCTTGCTCACCACTCTGAATTTTGTCTAATACATAAGAAATATGTAAGGGGGGAAAAAACCCATGTGTCTTTTTACAGTCATTGGGGGGATGGGAGGAAAAYGCACAAACCAATTCTCAGTAAAACTCTGCAATTAGCAATTCAACAAAACAAAACCCTATTCTTTAGAAGAGCAGTAATTAKACTGCTTAGGCACTAAAAATGTCTCACAAGAAAGTGAACATTTTTCCAGAAAATAAAGCAAGCTTTGACAGTTTCCTGCTTACAAGAAATCAGAAGAAAAATCTGACTACTATCATACMCCCTTGGCCTAAACAAGATATATAAATCATTAATATTTTGTCTTTYAAGGACAAAATCTCTGTGTTTGTACCTAAGTTACAGCCTCTTCTCTACTACCACAGTTTTATCCAGCACAAAATAAAAACAAACTGCAAACTATCAGTAGCTTCACACTTTCTAAAGAGAAATCTGAAATCTTACTGCCATGTATAGAAAKCAAGAAGAGAAATAYGAAAAYAGGAAAATTAAGGACGTAAAGTTTWATTTTCATTCCCATGCCAGAACACCACGGTGCTGTTATGATTTGATTATTGAGAGATTCCTCTGCCACAATTAAGGTGCAAACAAGACCAAACTCAAAGTCAATAGTACAGATTCTATTTACAGTAAATGTGAGGTATGGAGAGAGAAATGAATAGGAAATTGGGGGGAAGGAGCAGGGAGGGGCACAAAGGGAGCACCTGAGGGAGAGAAGCAGAAAGGAGAGTTAGAGAAAGACAARGTAGAAAGATACCACCACCAACGGATCCAAGCAGCATCCAGTCAGTCCTTCTTTCACCCTGGGCTGGTCAGTGGTGGGGTTCCCATAGCCCTTCTGTGACCTTTGTACAGTCCAAATTCCAGGTATCCATGGAACACAGATGCTGCTCCCCTTACTTGGGAGGCCATGAGTATGAGCAGTTGTTTCCCACAGTGGGGAATTTTTGTCCAAATGCATTAACCAGGATGTGCAAACCAAACCAAGACTCTTGTCAGGCTTGGAATTTGAGTCCTTAGAGTCCTTCTGTCACAAATTCCTCTCTTCTGTGCTTACCTCAAGGTCCATATGTAGTAGTTTATTACAAATTACTTTTTGTGGCCTTTACAGTGCTGGAGGCAACTGTGATCTTTAATTCTCTTACAGGTGTCTGCAGAGTTGACCAGAGATGTTAAGGGTCAAGCTCTACTCAGAGAATCTCAGCACTGCCAGTGCTGGACCATCCCCTCCAATCACTGGAGAGTTGTCTGAAGCTCTTAAGAGTTTTTCACAGAATCACAGCGTTATCTGAGTTGGAAGAGACTCACAAGGAATATCAAGAATGTCATACATTTAACTATATTTACTGGCTATTCTCAAGTACAGGGGATGAGGGAGATTTCTATGAAGTTATTTAGTTATAAAATGCTAGTAACAATTATTAACAAATTAGTAATTGTTACTAGCAACYTACCTTATGTGTTTTCCGTTTAATATAGCCTTGGTGATGYGAACATCTCCATGTTAACCCTGCASACTGAGCCTTTGAGCCYRGCTGTATCCCAGGCACTCTCAGGCAATGCACCAAACACAAGAAGCAGGGATTTGTTGAAATCACAGATGTTGTGCTACAGCTTTTTTAGAGGCTTTGCTTTTGYTCAACTGACATTTTAGAAGACAGGATTTAAGGACAGTCACAAAGAAGCTAAAAATGGATTTTGCATACACAAGATTTGCCCATGGCCTGAAAATTCAATCTACTGTATTATACAAAAATACAAAATWCAGTCCTAATACTGTCAAGATGGGKTTTTTTGAAYAACTAACAGATTTTTACCAGGTAGCAGAGATTTTCAGTATATTTTCTACAGCAATATGTAAGACAACAAAGCATTTCGCTGATATAAGAACCTGAAAACATCATTTTAAATGTATGGTAAATTGAAAATGGGAAGCTCAGGAAGAAACATATATATATTTGCACTAACAACATTACATATGAAAGGCTTATTCACATTAAAAAATAATCTTCCTTCCACCACACTATCAATAAAGTGTGTATCAAAATACTGTAAAAATGCTTATAAGAGCACAAAGCATAAATATCAGCAATTTATGAAAAACTTCCTTGACCAYTATTTGTTTTATGCAACATTACCTAGAGATTGATATGAAAGTTATCATATTGATCTGCTCTCCAAAATTGAAAGCAATACAGACTAGAGAGAGAATGCACAACGAATTCATAAACTGTGAAATTGCAATCTCATTGCCATTTTGCTTTTCGCTTCCCATGCTACATAGGATTGTTCTGATAGCAATGGRGACTCCAGCCAAGGAGCCAAGAACCTCGCCCTAAGGGTGTAGTCAGGTCTTCTGGGATATAAATGTGAAAGAACAAACTAGTGGCTGGACTTCTAAAACACTTCTTTTCTCATAAAACATCTAATGAAGCTGTCTGTAGGAGAGAACTTTGCTAATAAAATTATAAATCACCCTCTTGGCTCCAACAAGGGTCACTTAAAAGGGTCTCCACATCTCTCAGAAGAGACTTASTTCTACAGAAACTGCGTTATGTTTGACAAAATGATGCTAAAATGCATCAATAAAACAAGCTAGTCAYGATCTGAAGAGATAGATAACTTTTATTAGACTACCCAGTTGTTAATAATAACAACCACAATAATAATGATGCTTTAGTGTACATAAATCCTTCCTCAAGTGTGAAGAAAACACAGGCTTTTAATAGAATGCAGAACACYGCATAAGCATAAATAATCCTCACTTCACATTTTTAATTTCTATGTAGAATAAAGTAGGGTTTTTTCCCATTAGGTAAATTTAATTTTGTTACACTTCATTAGTCCAAATAATGAACAGATTATGCAAGAGTGAACAAGAAAGCTATAGGAATTATAAAAACTATTCCACAAAAGTTTCTACTTTTCCATACTGAGTTCAAGATGCATTTGGACATTACTCTAAGGCACATGATGTGAGTCTTGGGGATGGTGCTGCTGTGTGGGGCCAGGAGTTGGATTTGAATGATCCTTGAGGGTCCTTTCCAACTCAGCATCTTCTGTGTTTCTGTGAACACAACCTGGGATCCCTCGTGCATGCCACAGAGCCTTACACTGAGGCAGGAAGTCATTCTCCACCCCAACCCTCGCACATCTCTTTGCTGAGGTCCAACTGTCCTTCTMTCCACAATTTGCAGAGCTCTTGGACATAATTACACCTCCTAGGAAAAATGAAATCACGTGGCAAATCCTGTCTCTTCCTTGCTGTGCTGTGACTCACCGAAGATGGCAAGTAAGATAGGATTAACCAAAGAGKCTCAACCATGTCTTGCAGTTAGGAGATAATCACCAATTACTGCTTCAGACAAATCTGATTTAGCCTTACTGCAGAAGAAGAATTGTAYGATGGGGAGAGAAAGGGGGAAAGAGACCTTAGGATTTTGATAAAGCAAACTGATTGTCCACTAAGAAAATCAAATTTTATACTTGAAGTGTTCTCTCCTGATTAATACCACTGTATTTTCTAAAAAAAAATCTCAACTAAATTGAGTTATTGATCAATTGGGGGTTTTATTTAATTCACCGCTGGCACCCATTTCTCTTTATCTAAGTATTTATACAATAAACGTAATAATAAATGGTCATCACCATGAAAGCTGAGTGCTTTACAAATTCTAAGAGGAATGTAATAAATGACTTCCTTGTCTAAAGCGAGTTTGTCTATAATCAGATGTATAGATGATAAGTAAGAAATCTACATGGATTTGCACTGCTTGATAAGAAATACCTTGTTTTAAAATATAATTTATTTATATCAAAAAGTCACTATGCCATTAATTTTACTTAAATTTGACATTAACTTTTATTGCATATCTTCACATTATAAAGAACAAAAGGAAAAGCAAGCAACATTTGGGGTATTCTAACATCTATTCTTCATAAGATTTAAATTAAAGCAAATTTTAAACAATGCATGTTTAAAAGAAGAATTCACAGATCACTATGATAAAAGTATATAAAATAAAATAAAAGTACATAAAACTTCCATTGTTCCACAAAGATGTTCCCTTCATATAAAACTTCCATTGTCCACAAAGATGTTCACTTTATCTTCTCCCTGTTTATTAAGATCATCCAATGATCTATTTTSGCTGTGCAAAAATAATCTCCCAGACATAACCAGTAAATACATTCATTGCTAATCAATCATTGGGCTAAAAGTTCCTCAGAAATCATAAACAGTATAACAGTCTTAATTGCCTCCTCAAAAACAAGCAAAAAAAAATAAGAAGAATGTTGTAAAGAAGAGCATATCATAGAAAACAAGATTCCACAGATGTACCTTTAATTTCATGATCTCCTGATGCAACACATATTTATCAAATCAGAGGAGGACAGTAATCAGCAGCAGATTCACTGACTGAATGAGTTGGGAAGATCTATAGGTGGGCAAAATTATCTTACCATTTTAAAATAGGCTTTAATAYACTACTGAATGTACTAATATACATACAAGGTACAAAACCCCATTATCGTTTTCACCAGACACATAATTCCTATTTATGATACACAATGTTGTGTATCATCTGTAATCACCAATTTAGATTATAAAAACCCTCAAGCAGTGGAACCAATAAATCATAGAATAGCTTAAAGCTATTAGAAAACATTAATTCCATTCTCAAAGCTAAATTACATTTTGCAATTTCTATCAATGGGTTTGAATGGAACCATGAAATGATTAATGTTTTATCAGAGATAGGCCGGGCAGTGTACACAGAGGCTGTCATTTAGAATTTAATGCTGGTGATGTGCTAGTGACCCAGTAAAAACTGATAGACTTATCACMAGTCCCAGCACTGTTGAGCACAACAGACTGCAAAAGTAAACCCAGGGTTTGTAATTAAGTCTGCAAGCTACAAGACTCAATATTTGGTGGCTGACATGAGGTATTGCCAGCCACAACTCCGTAACAGTCCCAATACACCTGTGCCAGGGAAAAAATCCCTTGTAATTGGTATCAGCATAATTGAAATGTACGCATGTAATTCAGGTGTTCGAGCCGAGGCTCCCTCTGCTGTCAGACGAMCTTTTGGGAACAGGGACTCGGAGCACACCTCGGGAGTGCTCTCCATCTGCTGTGTACTCAGGTCCTCACACTCCMAATGTAAGAACAAAAACTGTAAATCCATTGTGCAACTATTCCAGTCAGAGCTCCTCACTCAAGAGGACGGTTGCACAGAATAAAATGCCAATGCTTTATGTCCAAGCACCTGCTACAAAAAGGTAAAAAAGCAGCATTTTAGTACAGAGGAACTGTGGTATCTATCCACCAGGCTTGGGAACAATTACATTCACTGTGACTGAACAATGCAGTAAAAGAAAGATCAGAACAATATCTACATTTTTATCTACAATCAACTTTTCCTAAAAGTTGCATTTAAATAGTGGCCAAGCTACACAGTGGACGGCAACGTGGCCAACATAGAGAATGAAAAATAGTCAGATGTCACAAGCAGGGGAGTGCAATTGGAAGAAGAGGCAAAATTTAAGCATGTAAAAATAAGAAGATAAATGATCCTGTATCACTGGATGAAAAAGAAATTCAAGTCTATAAACTATGAAGTAATTTATCTGAAGAGGAGCTAGACAATTCCAAAGAGCTAAGCATCCTTTACTACAAGCCTCAATAAAGCATCCAGTAATGATGCAAGCGGTGGCTGTTTTGCAACCTTCAGAATACCCTGTGAAGGATTCTTTACAACTAACTGGTGTTCTGCTTAGCTCATTTAAGGCCAATACAAACAACCATATATTCATAGTGTATTCAAAGAGAGGAAAAATGGTGTTGTGGTAAAGCCACTGATGGATAAGACTATTGTTAAGAACAAAAAAAAAGTGTTTTGCCTAAATTAAAAATACTTCTTTTTCTCCTTCAAAAACAAAATGAAATTGTCTGTAATAATTATTTATGTATTATCCCAAAATCATCTGTCAATATTTTTCCTGAAGAAAATGAAACAGTCACATCTTGAAGATCTTTATCAATTCCTCACATATAAACAACTTGTGTCTATATTACCAATGTATAAATATCACTTCAGAATTTATTAAAATAAATTCTAATATTYATTTTCTCTCCCAACAGAAGAACTTCTGTACATGAAAATACAGACTGGGGGCTTCATTTAGGTTTGTGTTTGCCTAAAACTGGTATGTTTTTTACTGAAAACACAGCGCAATTAAATTTCTATAAATTCTTTCTCCCCTCAGTCGAACTAGAGAATAAATCCTGTCACTTGTCTAAAGCAAAAAGTAAATTGTTCTCAAACAAAGGACTTCATATATAGTGCAAAAGACCCTCTTAGAAAAAAAAAAAATAAAACAGTAAGAAGAGAGAAATAATCACGGAAAACGTCTTCCCCATTAAAACATCAYTACAGCTGAGTCAATCTTGCTACTTCTAAAATTCCTTTTCCAAATAACTATTTAAGAAAGCTTATGGGAAACGGTACCAATGACTGTGTTCATTACAGCAGGTTTGACTAATTGCTATCACAAGCTGGTGAGACAAGTTAGATTTTCATTTCCTTGCATTTTCTAATCTGAAGACAGATACGGGTGAAAYGTTTGAATCAGTTGGGACTTTTATTTTAATGAAATAAGTTCTACTCTTTTGCTACAAGACTTTTTTGAGAAGTTAGACCTCTACTAAACATGGGAGGAAGCATTTTGGCCTTACAAAGTGCCAGCATTACAGGTCAAAACTCAAAAAATTAACTGAGGAGGAGTGGACTCCTTCTGAAAACCAAGCCCTCCCCAGATAAAGAAGTTTTTATCTGAAATGCTTTTGATTCAACTACATAATTCTGTTCCTTCAGACCATTGTCAAAAAGGTACCTATAAAAGGATTATTAGCAAAAACAAATCTCAGTAATTCACTGCTGTGTTCATCTATGCCTGACTAACAGCCATCCCTATAAAAATCATTTAAATAAGAAAGAAGTTTACTTTTTTTTTTTTTAGTTGCAGAGGGCTTAAAAGCACTGCAGTAGCAGGAATCTGATAGTTTGTTTTCAATTACAGGAGAATTAATAGGTGAGCCAAAGATTATGAAATTATAATTTTCATCAAAATCTGCTATTTTGAATAAAGTTATCACTCTAAATGAGAACAGGGAGGAGAAAAAAAAAATAACTCTCTGACTGACAAAAGTTTTTGTGAAATCATTGCTGCTTTTTTTCTCAGCTGTGAGAAAGCCAAGATTAATTTCTTTGAACTTTTTATTATTGTTTATTTCCACTGYTCCCTTCCCTCAAGTCTTTTCTTTCATTACCTGGTTTCCTCCACTAGTCAAACACGCATCCAGAAAGGCAGCACCTTCCTTCCTACCCTTGTTCCAGCACATCTGCTGTTGTAGAGCAGCTCAGCAGAAAAAAGTGGTGTGAGTCAGTGTAATTCAGCCCTCACCAGCCCATCCAGTGTCCCCTGTCCCCAGCTCATGTCCTGYATTGCTAAAACCAGCCAGTTGCCTCCAGCTCAAATAAATATCTGCACAATAGAGCTGTTGTTCAAGCCTGACCTCCTCCAATCCCCTTTTGGTAGGCTGTTACAYAGAAACTCAAACTCAAAAATATTTTCTAGCCTAATTTAATGAGAGCAACTCCCAAAAGCATTTTTATTGTGAAACCACAATTTTTTATCGCAATATGTAATTATGTGGATGTTGCCTCTTTTTTTAAGTCCTGTAAGATTAAAGTGCTTATTGCAGTCTACCTCCTTGAATTTGCAAAGTTACCAGAAGGACTGACAGTAAGTTGCAGAGAATCTCTGAGGGGGAAAGGAAAAATATCAAATCACAACTGAAATAGAGACCCCCTGTCAGATCCCATATGAATTTTCCTAAGTGGTAACCATCTCTGAAGACCAGAATAATCTCTTCATAAAAATCAAAGGCTAACCAAAAGACGACACAGACTTTTGGTGGTTTCAGCAACATGATTGCTTTTGTAAAATGCCTTGTTTCCATTTGCTCCAGTACATTTCATCAAAGTATTAAATAGCTGCACTATACTTGGCATACTAAGCCTATCTGCTTTACACTAGTCACATTAATTTAAATGTAATAAACCCAAGCAGAGAAAGTCACATTTCTTTTGTTCAGGAAATAAAAGTGCCTTCAGCAATAGTCAATCCRTATAGATTACTTAGTGGAAATCTAACCATAATCTCGTTTTACTCTATCTCCTAGAAAGGCTACAACTTGAAAAGAAAATCAGCTTCCGGGAGCAAGACAACCAACAGTTCATATAAGAATTTAAGAGACAATAGGCTACGTTAGAACACGCTTGGCAGTATGTGTCTATATATCTATACAAATTGTATATGCACATGTCATATAGACACTACCATCACTTACTTAAAGATTAAGGGGAAATTGTGGAATGTATGTAGGAACACAATTACACAAAAGAGGTTTCATTGTACACATTTGTTTAGCTCAGTYGAAGCTGTTGTTGAAACTGCAAGGAAATCCTTGTTATACAAAGGCCAAGAAAGGAAACAGTTCAAATACAATTAAAAATTAARAATTAAAAAAATTCATACAACATATTTAAAGGAAAGGAAYAAGGAAATTWTAATTTTCATCCAATTTTATTAAAAGRAAGAGGAATTGAGACATTTGCATGCCAAAAAATGTTAAATGGATGTATAATGAAAAACATCAGTAACTCAAAGGCTGAAACAGGATGACAGAAAATTATGAGGTCTTTGTTTTCTTTCCTCCCACAATTAGACTTTGGCAACAATATATAATGAGTGCTTGGTCAAATTATTATTTTGACTGGTAACTCAATAATTTGCTGGCAATCCAAAGTTTACATAAGGTAGAGCTAAGAAGAGTTGGAGATTTTAACTATCTGGTCTTCCCCATTGAGGAGAAAATGGAAAAAAAAAGCATTTTATATTGTAAGGTGATTTTATTCCTTCCTCTTTCAAAATCCTCAACAAGTAACCATACACAACATGAGCAACACCTCTGCAAGCCTCGAAGCCTGGGAAAGTGCCAAGAAGGATCCATTTCCTATTGCAATCATCTCATCCCTTTCAGACTCAGCAAAGCATTTAATACTCAAGGTTAAATTTCAGTTTAAATAGTTGCAATGAAATGAATGTAACTGTTCCTTGTCCAAGTTCTTTACTGAAATGTGACTACAGGGAGGAAGTCACGTATGTTATGTACACAGAAAAGCATGGAAGTCTTCTTTTAAAAAAAAAAGAGAGCAGGAGCAAAGTACACAAACTGCCCATCATTTTGGGGTACCCTCCAAAAGCATCCACCATTACACAAGAAATAGAAGGCACAGAAGGGCTTAAGTGTCAATAGTGTCAATGCTCAACTGTGGTTATAAAGTTCACAGTCTCATGAATTTAAACAAAACTAAAGCTGCTGAGGTTTAATAATATGTTTTAATTCTATTCAGTCAGGAAACTAAAAGCACCTCACTTAGTGTGAAGAGACAAATAATATTCATTGCACATTTACTTAGAAAAGAAAAATTTCTGGTAGTGTRTGGTTATAAAGGTTGAATAAATGATGGTTTTAATCATAGGGAAGATTTTCTGTTTCCATCTTGTAGTGCACCCCCTCTCAGCTGTGCGACCCACACCTCTGACCCACTCAGCAGCTCAGGAATGGGGGGAGGGAGAGATTGCCCCTCGTCAGAGCCCTGCTACTGACACTGCAGTGTTTGAGGCACAAGCAATTTAGAGCGACTCATCTTCAAAGKCAGCCACAAAATAAGACAGTTTTGATCATTTTCAGAGGTCGCATAAAGCCACTCACTCCCGAGGAGAAGAGCTGGGACATGTGGCAGGTTCAGTACTGTCTGACACACAGCATGATATTTACATTTTTATAAAGACACCAAATAAATAAAGGCGACCCATTTTAAAAGCATCTCTGTTATGTTTCCAGCCCTGTGAAAGGAAAAATGTACTGTCTTTCCTGATATAATTATTAAAAAAAAAATCCACATGCTTTGTGGTTTATAATTATGATTATGGTTTTCTAAAAAACAGTAATCTTTTCTGAGGTAATTTATTTAGGAAATATATTTTCATTGTCTAGACTCAAATGACAGAGTAAGAGGGATGTCTTGTTGCCTGTCTGAGGCTGCAAACAAAGGGTGTTCTCAGAGGGCCTGGGGAGTGACCCTGCATCCACAGCTGAGTGCTGCCTGCTGGGGTGGCCACAGAAGGGACTGTGGGGAATGGGGCTCAAAAATGCTTCCTGCAAGCAGAACAGGACCCCAAACAAGTGTTTGCTCATGGGTCACTCCATTAAAGCTTACCCAATATGTAACACAGGCCTGGAGACCACAGAGCAGGACGCTGGAGACCACCCGTAAGGCAGCGCACCGATGGCAACCTGGCCAGCCTGTGAGGGATGGGACACATCCCCAACACTGCAAGAGCTTGCCTGCTTTTAGCCATTTATTTGCCTGACTCAATAATATCTGAGAGCACAGCTGAATTTAATTTCCTTTGGTTTTAACACGAACATCTTCTAAAAGAAAATCACATTTAGAAAAAGCTCAGTGTAGCTGGTGCTCACTGATAAAATCTCAGCTGAGCGCACAAGACGGCTCTGTTGATGGCACCACGGCTTCACCCCGCCAARCGTCAGCACGATCTCCCTGCAAGTGTTCGATACACTCCCAACCCCAGCATGGCTCTCACTGCACCCATGCAAGGTCAATAATGAACCTTCCCAGAGTAATATCCTGCCTGGGCAGGAAGMCACAGGGAGGCAGAGCCTTGGGATAGCAGAGATCACACCCAGCCAGCATATTCAGAGGTCTCTGGAGGTGTATGTACTCCATTATCACTGAGTGGCATGATGTTGGAAGCACGAACAYCCAACAAAGCTGTGACTCATAAAAGCAATGGTCAAGAGTCAGAAACAGTAGCAGAGAAGGGAAAAGTCACCCAAAAGAACATTTTGTACATGGGCAGAAAGCCACTTGCATGCTAAAAAATTCTTTTATGCTTTTGTATGGTTGCCTAGGATGCACTCCTTTCTCCTTATGGAAAGAAGAAATATTTAAGCTTATTACATTTTTAGTTGTCAGAACACACAACAGAATGCTCAGAAATATAGATTTAGGCCCCTACACAAAACAACCTGAGTATAAATATCCTAAAACTTTTTGGTTCATTAAGCCTCAAAGAAAGGCATTTGTACAACCCATTCTAGATAAAAATTGAAAGATACCACATGAAAGAAGTCAAGTTAAGACCTGTCAGCTCATGCTGAGAAAGCTGAAACAGAGGCGATTCTCTTATTATACACTGTATTAAGTATTTTCTTCCTCTGTGTTGTCAAGACCTGTCAAAGCATTTTTTTCTTAGCAATACCCCACTATAAATTACCTACCATGTATCTAATATATATATATATATATGTTTACATACATAAGTGAAGTTTTCCATAAATCCCTATCATTCCACATTTTTTTTTAGTTTTAATGTCTCACACAACAGACAGATGTACAAACCATTTTTCTTTTGCTGTTCAACCTCAAATATAATAAGTCTTTATGGCCTGAAATATGAGCTTTTAACAACATCTGTGCAGTAAGACAATATAACTCAGCTTCCTAATCACTGTACAGAGAAAGAGTCTTTTCAAAAGTACTACCTATTGTAAATACATATTAGTGGCACTATGTTAAAATGATTATACTTTTATTTAATTACAATCCACTCCACATGACAGTTCACGTAGCCTACATCACAATTAATCTTGATTAGGGAAACCTGCAGCATAGTACTGCTCAGAGTAATCAGGATGATTACACAACATATGATCTTTATGTTTCTGTTTTGTCTCCACAGTGGTTATCAGATACTTATCAATTTTCTAGCCCGGAAGAAAGTTTAGACAGGATGGCAACATGGGAACCAGCTAACCTGAATACATTTCATTTGGGCTGCAGAAACGCCATAAAACCAAACAGATTGAACACACAGGGCTTCTGATGTTTACGGTTTTTGAAAACTAACAGAACCTATAGAAACTGACTCCTTAGAAATAACAGCAAGTTTTAGCACACTGTTTAATTTTGATTGTAATTTCCCCTAAGTATCATCAGTTGCTGGGGCATGGTAATTTTATTTGCCTTTATGCCAAGTACAGCAGACACTTTTACTAAAAATGGCYCAGATTGATGCTGACAATGGGAGCACAGATAAAAGAAAGAACCTTTTCAAAGGAGAGAAAGGGCGGGAAAGACCACGACCAGATGATAAAAGGYCCTGAGGAACTAGAACTACAGAGATAAAGGAGCCAAGACAAAAGCAAGGCAAGATGGAAGAGGCTGGAAGGGAGCAAGTGGAATATATGTAATTCAGTAGAAAGGGGCAGAAAAATCTTCACCGGCCAACACTTGAGCTCTCCCACAGTCAATAATTGAAAATATTCCTCTCATGTRCAGCACTGGTTAAACATGAGGATCATTTCCTGCTTGCCTACATGCAAAATGAGATTGAAGGAAATACTCAATTTCCATGTGTTACAGCATTAACCGAGCTTTGGGCAGCAGAACTAAGCTCTCCACAATCAGCTGAAGCCAAATGTGGTTTCCAGTACACATTTCACAGCCACAAGAAATTACACTCAAAGAGGAAAAATCTTATAAACTACTGTGTGGAAATTTAAAATGTCCATTAAAAGTTTTAATTCTAGCATTGCATCATGGAAGTGGTTCATTTGGTTACATAATTATTTTAATAATATTTTGTAATATTCTCATTCTACCTATTAGTACCTATGGATTATTTCCACATACAGGTAGAGACTTCTAATTTGTGTGTAGGAGGCAAACAAACAATGAAATCAATAGTGAAAGACTAATTTTGCCAAAGTCTGAAGTTTTCACGTGTATATATACATCTATACATATGTCATGTGTTATGAAAGAGAAACACAAATACCAGTTCTTGAAATCAGAAAATAAATATTAGATGTCCATATTCTATTTTGCCTATATTCCAAATTACCTTTGTGAGCAATATTTTCCCCAAGACATATTTATGTCATAGATGTGAAACTCATGAATAAAATTCTGCATTGTTTTTGCACATGGCTTGACAATTACACAGCATTAAAAGCATCTTCTTTCCTGCCCTTAGCTGAACCTCACAACTTCCAGTAGGACGTTTCTGCATTTATGATCTAATCAGCAGGGTCAACGAGATCCACTGACCATGAAATGGAAAGAAACGTTTCAGTGGTTGTATAATGACACCTTAACGTGCTTCTTGTTAATCAATTACTGCCATTAGCAAGCCTCTGAAGAAGGAAGATTTGCAATGACTCTGCAATTAGGCAGCTAACTACAACTGTCACCAGGAAAAAAAACCCAAAMCACAAAACCAAAAAGACACCAAACAAACAAAAAAACGACCATCTAAGGAGATAGGAAAAGAGAGAAAAATYGCAGAGAAACAATTACTCCACAGATGTTCAAGTCCCAAGCAGCCTGGAAACTTAAAGCTATGTAACTGTGTTAGCAATTTTAAGTTCCTTGAGAAAATGCTGTAGTGGTGTCGCTGCAAGTAATATAAAACAGATGTTAAATATTTTACCAATATATGCATTATACATAATGTTCATTCCCTGAAACTTCATTTTTTAWATCTACCCAGTTGAGGTATGTCATTTAGCTTCACTTTACTTTTAAAACTTTTTTGACTTCCATCCTACCAGGGACAACAGTTTTATTCWTATAGGAAAATCAGTGTGTAAATTTTTTCTGTTCAATGAGATGCTATAGCCCAGGTCTGTGCATACAAAAAAAATAAAACACAATATAGAGGAGTTTTTTCATTTTTTATCCTTTTGTTAATCCTCATTCATCTGCAAGTTAATAAATTAATTCCTGTTAATTACATATTAGAATGAAAACTCCTCTGACCAGGAAATTCCTTTATGTAAAGTGCTGATCTCATTGACTGTGCCCTATAAATGATAATGACAAAACTTGACTACGAACAGTGATGTTAGAACATCAGAATACTGTGCTCTTCTGGGAATATAGAGATCACAGTCAGTATATCACATTTTCAATATTGCAATAAATACACCCTTTAGAAAGCAGCAAACTCATACATTTCTACAAACCTCAGTGACCTCTGTAATAATACAGAAGGTTTTTTTTTATTCTAGCAGTCAAGGCACCATATCTCAACCTCTGCTGCACTTACCAGGATTTCCCACTAGCAACAGCCTACACAATCTTCAATCAATAAACTAGAAACCAATTAAAAAATTACAGCTAAGTATGCGTTATTGTCAGAGACAGCATGACAGGAGTTTGCCCCACTATGTCTACGTTACTACACAGAAACACACACTCAGGCACTTACAACTACTACTACTACTGCTACTACTACTACTACTACAGCCCCCAGCACAATGGATATTTTGTTACAAGAACTTTTATTCATGTCATACTTGAATTCAAAATCTGCAAACATCACAGACAAGACTTGCCTTACATGCTTCATAAAAGAGTGCAGTCAAACAGAAACTTTGCAACAGAAGCACAAACTCTAACATTAATTTGACCCAAAAAGCCATGGTGCTCCAGTGCACAGYATGCAAGACTGCTGCTCATCTTCCCCTTATGCTGCTCTCCCTGCCACTCTCCTGCTGCTGCCCACCTCATTGCAAACTACATTTTAGCTCCTATTGAGTTGCAGCACATTATCCCTTGGGATCCTCCATCTGCCACAGCAGATCTGTGACAGAAGCAAGTATTTGAATTGGTTAATGGCCTAAATCAGTACACCCTCTGATCAAGACTAAAACTCTCTGATCCTCTGTAATCGAATCATCTTTTGCATTTGTTTTTTTCATAAAATATAAAAATTTCCATACATGTTGTTTATACACCTCCTCACTGATCAATGATTTTTCAATTTAAACTATATCAGATTGAAACAATTTTTCACAGTAATGTCAGTGCTTCTGAGCAAGGATAATAAAGACGAAAAGTGAATTTTAGGAAAGCAGAAAGATCATTCAGTACCAGCTACAAAACTCCAGGTGAATATGCATACACAATATTCAAAATGCCCCAAATCCCTAGTAAGGAAAAGCTGATATTCTTTACAAGTAGTAGCACTTTTCTGTATGTATTGTCTTTGTTSTTCCATGTGTTAATGAAAGATCCCATGCAAAGATACCAATTTTCACCCTGGTACCTTAAGGCAAAACCTGCTGCGTTTCTCACATTCTTAAAAGAACACCGAACCTTCTCCCCAAGGGTGGAATTTTGCTGCTCCATTATTTTTGCCAACTTCTGAACTGAAAGATGTTCCCTCTTGTTCGTGTGGCTGGGTGGGAAAGGCACAGAGCCAAGAGAAATGAAAAYATAACCACACCCTGCTCAAAATAAAAAGCCATTATATGGAAAAAAGGAAAAAACACATCCAAAAAACTCGTATTTTTTCTATTAAATTGAGATTCTGTTAACCTCAATTCACTGTTTTCKAATAATGGAAGCAATAAATATAAAGCAAAAAGTTATTCATAAATCTTATCATTGAAAGAGAAGGTGGGCCAGCATCAGGAAGCTGAATTACTTTTGACCTTACTGCACCTTAGAAGTTTTGGGGTGTAATTTGCACACCTGATCCTTGGCACCCAGATTTGTTCAAACAGCCTTGCTCAGCACTGAGGCCAGCCAGCTTTGCACTGAAGCAGGTAAGTCCTTACATGATTTCTTCAGAGACAGTAATTTCCTAAAGAGCAGCAATAATACAAATGAAAGGACTTTCTAGAGTGACCAGCTGACCTTTCATTAGCAYTCCAGTTGCAAACCTGTAAGAAAAATATTTCATTACCCAATTTGGTTATTATAAAAATATACATCACAAAATGCCAGATGACACCAAAATAAGGATACTAAAGGAATTAAAATGTTCAGATCCCTAAGAATAGGAAGAGGCATGCATGTATTTAATGTTCAGCATCTCAGGTACCTGACTCATAAATYTTAGTACTAAGCCATTTGCTCAGCTCTCATCTCCACCAATCCAGTCCTTATRTCCAATTATGCGCCTTAGTTATTTTTGTAAACAAGGCACTAAAATTTTGTCCAAAATGTTGCAGTACTCCTGGTGTATGTGCTTCCCAATCTGGAGGGAATGCCATAGGATGTGTGGCTACTGCTATGGCTCAGAGGAATCAGAGGAGGAACATCAATCTCCACCTTCTGGTGAAGATTCACAGACGTGTCCCACCAAGGCCAGGGCAGACTCTCTACTGCATTAAGGTAACTAATGGCTTCAAGACACTGCAAGCCAAAGGAAATGCAGCAGTCAACTCATTCCTGTCAAAAAGTTTATGATGYTAAACAGCCATACTTATGATGTTTGATTGCAGGGGCCAGCAGGAGGACAAATAAATTTGGCTGCAAATATACTAGCTCRTTTAAAAGCAAATCCATTTAGTACTGACAAACACACCGAGGGTATGTACATATTGTAGAGTGGCAGACACTTTTATAAATTCTTTAGCCTTCTCAGAGAAAGTGATTCTTTGTCAAACAGGATTTTGTTGGATTTTTTAGAGAACACTGCCATAGTATATTACCATAGCCCAGGCCAGCCTTAATGCTGAGCTATTTATCTTAATTTGCACATAAATCACTTGTAACAGCCATTTTTTCTTGTAGAGTTTTTTGGTTTTCCTTTGCAGGTTTTCAAAATGCATGTAGTAAGGCAACAAACTCCAGAAGAGAAAATGAGAGGAAAGAAAGAAAACCTTTACTAACCTTTATCTTCCCCACTGAAAATATTACTTTCAGCAGATGGAGCCTAGAATCCACATAAAGACGTTTCTCCATTGCAGTCTGGCTGACTTCAAATTTTGCCCATGACCTTACCTAGATTAAATTTACAGTCAAGCAATATTACCTTTTAAATCAACAAATTGGCTCAGTAATACTCCAAGCTGGGAAGCAAAGTTTCCATACGCTTACCAAATTCAGACCAAAAAAAATTTTCCAAATTCTATTCAATTTATCTAATTACTTGCAACATCCAAAATTTCTTTTAGAAGACTATTTCAGAATAGAGCAAAATTAGCTACAAAACCCAGTCAGAGACATTGCTTGAAAACTGCTACAAATTCCTTATATATACACAGATAAATAAAGACACTTCCAAAACAGCAGGAAGAAAAGTGATGCTTGGTTGTGAAAGGAGAATATRTAATTGCTTGGAAGGCTAACCTCACTGCCAGTCGAGTGTCTACATTCGAAAAGATGTAGAAAGTATTCAGTGCTATCACCAAGTGGAACTTGACCTACAAAGAACTAAAATCAACTCAAGCACAGAAGGGCTGCCCTTTTATTTCTCCTTATAACTGGTCCATATTTCTTCTGCAAGAAGAATATGGAAGGTTTGCATAGATTTTGAATTCCCTAGCCTTTTGCATATTAAATATTAATATGTGGAGGATCACAAAGAGACAAAATGTCAATAACAAATCAAAGTAGAGGTAAAAYGAAAAATTGATTTCACTGTTCATCACCATTTCAATACTTGGCAAATCAAAGGCCACTAAATACACTGTTTTGAAAGAAACATACAGTTTTGTAAACGGGGAATTTAGGGAAGCAAGTATGCAGATTAAGTCTCCTTTCTTTGGAAGTTGCTTCATCCCTTTTCCCTGAATCCTGGGCAGCAGTTGGTCACCAAATAGTGGGATGCTGAGGTTCTTATTTTTACCTTTCACAACCTATTTGTTAAAAAAAGTAAGAATAAGTCAAATAATAATAATTAATTACTCTCTACATAGATATGGAAAGGMGAATGGGATTAGGAACAATGTTCCATGTTCCAGTGCAATCAGCAGCAGCTGGAATTCACTGCAATGCCCTGTCTCAGTAAAGGCTGCCAGTGATGTGAATTTTGCCAAAGTTTGAGACTCTAAAGATGCTCTCTGCCCTATCTGTGTTAAAAGGTTGCAACAACATGGCTGAGTTGGGAAGAGGATGCACCTATTTGGATATTCAATCACATTAGGACTGCGGTTTGAAGCACACCACTACTGCTGAATTTCGATGTTTCTTCTTCATTTTTACTTACATATTTGTTTTAGAACTATGCATATTCGCCGAAAAGACTGCAGAATCACACCACAGCTYAAACAGGTACAAAAATACATTTCAATAAGCTAGTAACAAACTGGTTTTCTACAGAACTTATTCATATCTTGGATGTCTAATACACACACAATAGCCACTACTTCTAAGAAGCAGAATGCTATTTACCACTGGTGTCATGTATGAAACATTTTCAATTTATTTTTAACAGAACTGCTAAAATTACATTCCTGTCACAATGTTCTTCTCCATACTTTAGAATGAATAAGCTAAACCAGTATGATTTTTCATCCATTTTTCTCAGAAACCCCCACTTTCCATAAATACAGCACAAATGAACAAGTTCTATTTTGTTTACCTAACTCGAGAATCGGACCAGAAAACTGATACACATTATATCACAAAGATGAGGATGAGTTGGCAATTTCTGTTTTAATATTTGAAAATGTTCTGATTAGTGACAAAAGCTGAACAGAAATGACTGAAAGGATCATCTCCTGGTGCCATGCAGGTGAGCATTGCTCAGACCATATAATGAGTTGCTGCCTGTTTCCAATCCTTACAAGCTCTTAGTTTGGGGGGGGGGGGGGGAAAAACAATAAAAAATAAAAATTAATCAAGAAAACAACAAATTGGCCACTCCAAAATCTTTCCATTCTGAAGACAAGACTCCAACAGGCATTAAATTCTTTAACAGAAAAAAAGCCATAGACTGTAAATTGTGTCAGGTCACTATGGGGAAGATCAGCTATTTGGACCTGCTTAACCACAGTTAYTTACTTCAGAAGTACCTGTGCCAGGAATCCCAGCTGTACCTGCACAGCAACACCTGAATCATTACAAGCTGAAGAATAGTTCAGCACAGGCTTGCCACAGAATGATGCTCTGTGGATGCACTAACCTGCTATGGACAGCAAACCCTTGTCTTTAATCAATGCTTTCCATAAAGCCTTCTACCCATGCAGACASACATCTCCAAAAATGCATGTTCTCATCATTACAGAAACAACCATGAATATTTCAAGAGGACAAATCAAAATGGGATATTTTGTATCCTACTCAAAGGAAAATTTGTGATAAGGTGTGGAATAACAGTAAACTATTGATCTTACTGAGTTTCAGTAGGTACTACTTTAATTTAGTAGWGTTCATCTTCAGAAGACCCAACTGGAAGGCAACGTGCAATATTCAGATGGGACATAACAGTTTATAGATACAGCTGCAGAGAAGAAAGGCAGGGGGAAGGGGAGAACTGATATGCCTGTTTTTTTTTAATTCTGGCCACAAATTCTACATACATGTTTAACCCAGTACTCCTGTTGCACTTTGCATTATTTGACTTTGCCTCACTGCCCTGCAGAGAAAGGGCACAGCAACATGGCTATTTCCCAACCAACCACCTATTTTGAAGCATCAGAACTTCTGCTCCAATCACAGCTGTACACACCTGCCTTGTGGTATCAGTTTCCCTCAACAGGGATGGGAGCTTGAGACTCCATCTCCAACTTTGCTGGCTAYAAACTCCTGTCTGGCCACTGGGGCTCTGCCCAAGGACATTATGTGTAACTGCAGATTGTATCTGAATTTCTCACCAAGCTGCAGCCACAATTCTTTTTCCTGTGGGGGACAGATCAACCCCTCTGCCACCCATCTTTGCCCTAGGTGCYTCTTTGAGAATGAGGCATACCCAGAAAACTTCACTACAGCACGGAGAAGGAACACACAATGCCATTGACCACGGTGTACCTTTCCACCCTCAGGAGACTTTTTGAGGTCTTTTAGTATTCAAAATACAGTACTATGAATAAACTGGAATAGAACTGAAAAGCCACAGAACCACACAGAGGCTTGCAAATCATGATACAGTTCCGAGTCCTGGGAACCAACAAAACTGKTTGTTTCCAAAGTCACAAATACAGACATGATTTACTGCAAGGCTAACCATGCTGGGTTTCCACTTTACTGCACCTCAGTGCAACCACAAAAATTAAAACTAATAAAGGGTCAACATGCCATAAAAATRTAAGTTTGGACAAGGCTCTATTTGCTGATGTAACAAAAACTCCCAGTATAAATTTCACAAACATCATTTCCACCCTGCAATGTCCATGACTAAATGAACTCCGCCTCCCTATATTTTCTTGAATGGAATTGGAGCTCCTTGTTCCATCCAAAAATGTAGCAACAATATAACTCCATCTGCTTTTCTCTGCTGATCAACTTCTGGAGGCTCCCATGCCTTCACAGTGATAGAGCTGCAGYGGATGCAAAATTGCAAACATCTGTTGGCACTATTTCCATAATAAGATTATACAAGCCCTTGAAGAACTAAGATCAAGTGAAAAATCCAGAAGACTTGAAAGCCTCATTAGCTTCTGGTTAATCAGGATCGGAAGTTGTCTTTAGACGAAGGGTGACTCTTGAGATTTCTTGAGATTCTCACAGCTGTAATTAGCAACTGGTAGCAGGAAAACAAAAAGCTTTAAACCAGCATTTTTCAGAAACTCTAAAAGTGGTTTAGACTGTTTGTAACTGGGAAACATTCTCCAACAGCAGATGAGAACTGCTACTGACCCCGCCAGGACAATGACAGACTAGAGGTACACAGTCGAGGAGAAAAACAGCACCAAAAGGTTATTTTGCTGCCATATAGCTTAAAAAGCTTACTGTGATGATGAAGGGAACAAGACAAAMCATACAGAGGTTGGAAAACAGATGTAACTCACAGCTGATTTCAATGCTGACTTTAGTAAGTCAACAAAGAAACAGGAAAKCCAAGCCTCTTTTCTGTCTTCGTCTTGGGGACTTTTAAGTACAGGGAAATTGAGCTTCAGGAAGGTGTAAATATTTGTGCAAGGGACTGACACACCTGGGTTTTAGAGATTGGGAGGAGCAACACACTTTAGGAGGAGGAAAAGGAAGAAGGACTTGTGCAAAAGTCATTATGTGGGTAAATTTTGATAAGTAATACTAAAGATGATCAAATTCAGGACACACGTCACATTTCTTAAGGCTATTCAGGTTTCTTTGAAATCTTGCAACCACCTCCACTTTTTACTTTCACAAAATAGATCTTTMTTAAAATTCACAGTGTTTCATTTCAAAGCTAATGCAGGCACAAGARTTTCCTAGTCATAATATTAATATTTTCAGTACTACATTTTGATAAGTTGCATTAAAATGTCTCAAGCACAAACTCACAGTGACCTCTGCTGAACAGTTAGTGCATCTTCCAYGCAGACTGAAAATGGAGCTGCTACACTGCCAATCCCAGCACCTGTAAATCTGTCACACGAGCAGCATTTTGAAAGGAACGTCATTGCTTAAGCTACAAGACCCACAGCTCTGTTTGATATGGAACAGATAAAATTTTATGCAGAATATCAGGAGGACTCTCCTGATAAGCCAAAACAAAAGGATTAGCTTTCACCAAAGCTCTACATGTCACTTTGTGAGCTATCTAATGCTATTGGCTACATCCAGTAATTTCAATTATTCACTAAGGGATTACACTTATTTCAGTAAATTAAACAACAACAGRCTGCTTGTGCTTCCAGGGCCTAAATAACGGCTGTGGTGAGAGCAGCACTGGCTGCAGCACACTAAGAACACTTCGATTTTATAAATGAGAAAATTCAGGAATCTCTGACACAGTTTTAAGATTATGGCAAATATTTCTATTTCTCAAAATCTTCTTCCTAGGCTAGGTGTTAGCTGTCCAGACCCAGCCTTGCCAACACTGGGCAGCTGCTTCTCTCCAGCTGTGACCCCCAGCAGAGCAGAGCAAGCAGAGAGCCACCCTGGGCATGTGGCATCAGCCTGGGCTCCACCGTGCACAGCAGGGACCATGGCATGGGGATCACCTCTCCCACCTTCTCCCACGCTGCCTGGTGTGTGGGTGAAGCCAAACTGCTGCTCCACGCCACAGCTGTGTCTATCCAGGAGTAAGAGATTAAAAAAAAAAAAAAACCAAAAAACAAATTCAACACAAATCAAGAACTCCTTCTGGTCTTTGCTTCCAGGGTTGAAAGGAGTAGTATCCCTTCATCCCTGTCTCCCTCCATAGCTGTCATTTTCTTCCTGTCTTGAGGCACAGCAACCATGTTCTGCTGGTGGACCCCTCTTCTCTATTCAGATTTAAGTCCATCTTTTTTGTTTTTCTTTTTTACCTGTTAGAAAGTAAATAGTCGAGTCTCTCTGGCCAAATCAATGATATCTCAGAGCATTTCCTCCAGGACCCAGAAACAACAGGAGAGTGGTCTCAGTGCACTCATCCCACACAGGAGTACAGAAAAAGTCTTCCTCTTAAGAATGCATTAGCTATATCTATATATATATATATATGTGTGTGTGTGTATGTGTGTGTGCATGCGTGTGTGATATAGATATATATATATATATACACACGTGTGTGTATATGTATATATTTATTTATTTATACGTGTATGCATGTATTTAYATCTCCTATGAAGATACTACAGCTCCCTCCTATTGAGAAGGATCATTAAAAAGCTTTTGGAGTGAATAAACTGTGGCTTTGTTACTCCACCTCCTTTTTTTATGAAATACAGAGAAAAACCTGCATACAAAGACATGATACATTGTATTCAAAGGCAGCCAAACTAAATGCATTAAAAATATTCTTCTAGCCTAATAAAATTTTGCTGGCTAGATGTCCCACWCCTCCCTAATTTTTTACATCATAGCAGGTGACTGCACTTCTGAATACAGAATGGGAAGAAAGAGCACATTTACTTCTTTCTGGGGTCTGAAAACCACATACATTTCATATTTATCAATAACATTGATATTTATTACCAATGATTATTGTCGCTACTTAGAAGAGCCATTTAATCCACTTGTGCACCTCCATATGCAAACTTGCTTTTATTTAAACAATAACAAGTCAAATAARCCATATTAAACTGTGAAACCAACATTAATAGCTTAATATTTAAACCTCTACATTGGTTCTAAGTTATTATGYATAAAACTGGACTAGTTAAAACTCCATCTCAAATTGCATTACACACCATGTTGCCAAGCCAGTAATTTGCATATTATGCCACCAAACACAAATCCTTTCCTGAGAGACTTTCAAATTACTCTGTTCATTTAGTCACAATGGCTCCCAAGGCCATGATCCAGTATCAAAGCTACCAAACAGCACCTCTGCAGTGCCCTACAGCTCTAAACAATGAAGACTTGTGAGACTCCAGATTTTATTATCTGASATGGCCTGACCAAGCTTCTGTTTATCACTAGGACAGGGCTTTTTTAATCTTAAATACCAAAATAATTGTGAGATAAGAAATAGAGCAACAGCTGGGGTAGTCCCAAGAGCCACAAACTGACCATTTCCAAACAGTATGGCAAAAAAAGATACACATCAAATCTGAGCTGAGCCAGGACTCATTCAAGTACTAAATGAAATTTCAGGGTTTTCAGTCTTTAATATTTCATCAGACTCTTGTGGTTCTAATCCAGAGTTTCAGAAAACTGATTTTAGCTTAAACCTTGAATGCTTCATTTTATGAAGATACATTGTCATCACGAGAATGATACTCTGATGATGAACTTTGAACAAATTCCAAGGATTTCTAAAAGGTAACCTCTTGAATTTTCACCACTCATATAATGATCTTTGTACATTACGGGAGAGCAGAACTGAAGCTCCCATGATCTAGCACAGGATTAAAGGACAGATTTAACTTTCATATCTCTAAGCAGAACTAAAGCTCTAAGTCAACAGACAGCAAGTTCTTCACATTATTTCTGTACAGATCCATGTCAAGCTTTGTTCTTTTGACACTTCCACATCTGACATTAAATGCAACATCATGGCTACAAACCAATCCTTAATGTATCCTATGGAGCCCATTTAACAGTATTTGTATAGTATAAAACTATATCATATACAGCTAGAATGTGYATCATATGCAACTCTTCAGCTGCTGACTCAACAGAAGATGGTAACKTAGAAATATTTTATGGTATTTTACAGTAACTATAAAACCACAATATGATTTCCTTATTTTTATGACTCTAAATAAAACTCAGATTTGTTTTAAGCAAATGAAAGTGATGCTCCCATAGGAAAATACATCTTTAGYTTTTACAACATTCCATAACACACAAGATGTACAGAGGGTTTATTTAGCTTCAGAGACATATTTTGACATCATAAAAATTCCCATCTTTGGCAGTTCTGAGTGACTGGAATTAACTTATTTACTTGGAATTAACATAACAACTTAACCAGATGGTATGAGAGTTACAGTTGATTAGATCAATGACAATAATGTCACCAAGTCTGAGCATCTGACCTTGGCAAAACAAATATTGCAATATTTACAGTTAAAGAGGCAGACAAATCTGTAAAGAATGGCTGTTGGTAAATCGTATGAACACAGAGCTCCTCATTAAGAGAATATGCTACCAGAGAAACTAAATGTTATCTTGTCACCTATTCTATAAAGCTTCCTCTGTTATGAAAAATATTTTTAATATGCATTCCAAGCAGCATTCATTTACATATATGTACTAATTCTCTCTTTTATTGGTTCATTTCTAGATTTAACAGGCATGTAGATAATTGAAATTTTATATAGCACACTAAACAGAATGTAAGCCATGCACTGGTTTTAACATTTTTACAAACCAAAATTACAATCCGGTAATATACATGCATCTTTTATTTATTGCAAATAGTTAAAAAAACATACTTCATTAATGTATTTTTACCCTAAAKCTTTTTTTGAATGTCCAAATAATTTCCCAATTGCATCTCAAAATTAAACTCTTTAGTTTTCATCTCTAYACCCTAGGGCTTTACTACACAACACAACATATTTTTAATATGGTTAAATGCTACTGATGTTGCAAAATGTTATTCCTTATTGAAAATGGTCATTAATATCACTTCATACCACAGAGAGTATGGTAGTAATTTGGCAATAAAACACACTATTATCATCGTCTTCTAATAACCTGRAAGTGTTGTAATCTTAGGGCCCTAAATGTGTTATGGAATATTATTAGAACAAGCACATTCTGGTCATTATTTAGATGGGAACATTTCCCATGTCTCTCATACCTCATTCAGTAATTGCACACTCCTGCTATAATTAAATCTGCCCATTTTAAATTGTCCATAATATTCTAARGTTCATTTTCTGGTCCTGTGGGACACATCATTGACTCCATTTTGGGAACAACATGCTTTGTTATGATGTATTTTAAATTGTTTATTTTTATTTAAGCAACTGTCTAGAATAATAACTTGAAACATCCTGAATTGGATAAAACAATTTAAAGTGGGGAAAGTGAAAAAAAGCAGCAGCAGCTTCCTAAATACATAAAACAACAGTGAACTATTTCTTCCCCCTTGAAGTGACTTTACCTATGTGTCCAGCACTAAATGTACTATCTTTCAGGCAAAAATAGATGAGCAGCATTTACTGGAGACAGTCAGATTCATAGGAGCACAAATGCTATCTCCAAGGCTTGGCCAGGAGCCCCCCTACCACAGCTATGTGCAAACAGCAGCCACACTTTCCATTCCCCTCAATTCGGACCAAGATACCCAATACAGCAAAACAAWACCCAAGTGAAGGGCTTAAATTAAGAAAAGCCCAAGGCTGCAATGCAGTGTATTTAAACAAAAAATTAATCACATCCAAGAGTAAACTGTTCACAGTAAATAAATTTTGAAAATGTGAACATTTGAAAACGTGTATATTTCAAAACGGGTATATTGCAAAACAGGGGTCATTAAACAGCATTAATAGCAGCAGCAGCTGCATGATTTGGACAGTCCATGAGGTGACTCCATCCTGCCCTCCCAGAGCTTGGACTACAGCATTGAAGGACAGCTCGCTGCCTCCACATCTCAGCTGAAAGCAAGGGTTATGCCATTTTCCTCTYATCTAAATAAACATTCACACACAAGTCTCATCAGGGATCTCCACTGGATTTTGTGCATAAATAAACTGCAATTCTTGCGCACACCAGGCAAATTGTTGGAAACCCATAAGCAAACTGTATCCAGACAAAACTAACAAGAGAGCCARCTCATCCACTCAGCGCCCTCAGCTGAACTGTGCAACATGAGCCAAGGACACACCCTACCAGCAAATCAAAACTCCGGAGGAGTGGCACCTAGTTTCACTAGCTGTTGTGACAACATAAAGAAGGAAAGTGCATTTATATTTAGAAAAATAATAACAMTTAGAGCATATTCCAAGGCCATGTGAAAGATATACAAGCCTGCATGATGGTATAAATCTGTGTCACATATAAAATGCTGTAAGAAACAAAGAACTAGAAAGTAGATCCCTTAATCAAAAAATACCGTGCCTAATGGAACCATTTACTAAAATGGGAAACAAACTAATCCTTATGCCTCTCTACAAGCAACTCCGGTGTTTAAAATGCACAGAAAGAGAAGATTCAGAAAAAAAATGTTGCACCACGTTCCTGCTACACTGTAGATAACAAAATTATTTTAGGGTTCAAATAAACTACTAAGAGAATGAAAATCTTCTTCAGCTCCCTGTCAATAACAAGAAAGCAAAAGCATCCAAGAGTAAAAATCTAAGGATAAAGAGGTGATAAGATTATTGATAAGGACAGCATTAAACATCTGAGAAGTTAACCTCACATACAAACAGGAACTGCTGTGTTTGTTAACATTTAATTTTGTCAAATATTAAATGTTTAATTATTAAATAATTAAATCATCATGGAGGTAACTACAGTCAAGCCGTCAAAAGTCCCTATACTTGTGATATTTTCCATATATTGTTGATATTTTGCATTCTCATTTACAGCTAATACTAGATATTTACTGGAAAAAAAAACCTAACTTCCAGAGTTATTGAGTTAGATCCTATCTTCATGGTTACACATATGGGGATGTACAGAAGCCCCCAAATCCAACATTTACACAAACAGCRGAATGTTTCACTCTTTCTCTTACGTGCTACTCTACAGTTGCAGGGGGAAGTTCTATGTCACATCATCATGCTCTCAGATGTTTATTTAGACAGTTTTACAGATTTGCAGCTTTATTGGTTTGGACCAAGCACAGTGTTGGAAGTCAAGCARTAAGCTTCCACTTGACATCAGTCATGCTCCTGTACCTTGTTCTGCTGACAACTAATTTAGAAGCAGTATTTTTAATTTTTAAACTGCCTGATTAAGGAGATAAACATGTTATGAAATTACTTTTGCAATTATATTGTTATCATCCCAAATCTTTCAGAGTTAGTAGTCTTTGTCCTCCAAAAATTACAAAAATTCTAATTCTTTTTTTCTTAATTTCAGATTCAAAATAGATTCATATATCTGATATGTCTCCAATAGTTGYAGTAAGTGAAGAAATAGAAAGAGGCAATTCAGAAATTAAAAAAGAAAATGTCTAGGAGTCCACAAATTAAGAAGGCCAAAGTGCTGCACCCTGGAACAAYGTCTTCCTGAAGAGAAAAGAGAACTCTGAATTTTCAAGCAATGATATGATTTTGACAGCTTAGATCACATTGTAATTCGCTATAAAAACTTATAGTATTATGTTCCCTTTACAGAAGATACCTACATTTGAATTCTTTAAGACAAAAGAGATATGCTAGTATTGCAAATATGCAGGCCAGATTTTCTCTAAACAGTTTTTAAATATAATAAGGATTTCCCAAACACCTAGAAAAAAAAAATGATCCGACAGACACAGCAATTTTTTGGTATTTACAATACACTTTTTGTTGCCTACTGAACAAACATTAAAACTTATGTCATAAAACTACATCTACAGTTATTTTACTCATCTTCATTTATAGTGACCTGTGTGTCTCTGAAGAAGTTACAGATTTTGCAACATTTTAATAGAAAGTAAAAAAAAAAAAAAAAAAAAAAAAAAAAAACTTAGTAAATTCATACATTTTATATCTTTAACATTTACTAATTTTCATCAATACAAAATATGAAAAACAGCTATTCCATAATAAGGTCTTCAAAATAATACATATCTCACTAAAAGACATACACATAGAAATATTGCCTCATCTACCTCTCTGCATAATAGCAAAACACTATTACTACTTTTATTTTTCAGAAAATTATTTGAAATCTGAATAAAAACAAGTAATTGCCCAGCCTTTTCAGTGGAAGGGGNCCAACCAAAAAAACAAACAGAAAAAGCCCCTGAGTGTAATTAAACAGATTGAACACAAGAGGTTGCTCGTGTCTCCATGTTCTTCATTTAACTCTGAAACAAGAAAGCAAATGGAATGGMAAATACAGCCGCCACAGTAAAAGATGTGTTTTTAAAAGCAAAATGGACAAAGGCAGTTTTCTGGGCTCAAAGCATTCATAGAGAGCGATGAGTAGGTTATTCTGAGTGTACCTCTTTGGAAAGCACCCTGTTCACTCTGAATCATTTCATAGCAAAGCCCTGAGTCCACACAGAAAAGTTTGCTTCTTTTTTCCCCCCTAATGAAAAGGATTGTCATCTGCTTCACATATAASCCCAGTATCTTCTTGAGGATCATTATAACAACCTAATTCTAGGTCCTTTTTGCAAGGTAAGTACACCTCCTTGAAAACACAATGATGTTGAAGATGTAATAGTAAATGCACAAGTTTTCATACTTATTTTCAAATATGTTAATTAAAACATGGCACGGTTGCAGGATAAAAAATCAGCTAAAAGGATTGTGATGTGTGTAATATTACCAAGTASAGTATAATTATTACCTCTTCTTGATAAATATGTTTAGACAATTAATGCTTCAACACTGCATATCTAATAATTTTAACAACCTTTTAATACAATGGACAAATCCACCGAAGTCTACAGCGATTTCCTCACTGTTATGTTTCTAAAAGAGCAYACCAGGAACTTCCAAATGACAATAATGAGGCACCTGGCCACGACGACCTGTACCTGTCTGTGGTTCATTCTCAAATGGTTTCTCCCATTAATTACACACACGCTGTGAACAGAAAGAGAATATTCATTATGAACAACTCCAGGATGCAGAAGTCTGAAAYGGGCAGAGCAGCTCCCCACTCCCTGACTGCTGCACTTCCCTGGCAGWGGCACACTCAGGTGTTAAACCAGGTGCTGCAGAGCAGCTGTGAAAGCACCAAGCTTATGCTCACCTACCGGTAGTAAATATGCTGCAAAAAAAGAGGCTTTTATAAAGAATTTTCATACTATTTGTACACATTACCTTTTATTTAAACCCCAAAGGATCAAAAAATAACGCCCAGCACCTTTCTAAAATCACATTTTCTCTTTTGCAAAAGAACAAGAAAAGCCTGTATGTTAATGCCACAGGTACTCAACCAAGACACAASTGCAGGTGAATTTCAAACAAGGAACCTCTCACAACCACAACAGGATTGAAGCTCTCTCTACTCAAGTAAGATGTAACATTCTCCCGTGTGTGTACACAGAYATAGACAAGCACACATAAATAAATTTCAGATTAGGATCTGTTCTTCAGGGCTGCATCCTTAGGGCAGATATGCCCCTGCAATGGCAGGATCCCAGTTTCAGCCAACATTCTTCGTATGTATGAATGCACTCAGCATGAAAGATCAAATTAGGACCTACCAGTTAACCTTTATCACAAAAACAGTGCAAAGTACTGTGTAGAACTCTCCTTTTGATAAAAGCTGTTCTTATCAACAAAAGATTTCCTATGGGATAAATGGAATGAGGGAGATTTTGCCAATTGCTACAGTAATGTGTAATATTCAGTGCCAAACAACAAATCACATCTTACTGTCATCTCAGTACTCACTTCCTGCTCAGAATCCTTCAGTAGTAGATCTCAAAGTACTTAATGCTTTATGCTGAAAAGCAATCTATACAAAGCATTTAATGCATGGTATGCAGAGAACTACACATACGATCTCTAGAGCATAAAATTTACCAAAGCATAAGAAACCACAAATATATAGATACCTATTCCCKTAAATGGGCAAATACTAAAACACAGAAGGGACAAAAACACAGTAAAAGCTCATATTTGAGATAAAATCCCCATACCATTTCACTTTGCACCATGTTCTTGAGAAATATAAAAATGCAGCTAAAAACTATACTAGTTCCCAATGTTTACTGAAAACAAAACTATGGATACTATGACTTTAAGTTTCACTCCTGATTTACTTTCAGGGCTCATTATTGCCACATAAAAATATGCCATTATTAAAATTTTAAAGGGCAAAGAATATTATAAACTAGGATCCGTTTCATAATTTGTGTATCTATTATGAAAGTCTACTTTTCTTTTTTAATGTACCCATTTCAGGTGCTGTTGAAAACATCTGAAGCAATGATTCATTCAAAAAAAAATTTTATTTAAATAACATTTGTAGACTTAGTGAAATATTTAACCTAAACAGCTCAACACACTCACGTTTCAACATAGCTGTAGCCACTCAATGGAAAACACAATTTTCCCAGTTTAATTGAGTATACAGTACCTGTGACAGCGTTGGCACTACCTGTGTGAACTGYCAGACTGCTAACAGGGAGAAGCAGGTAATTCACCTAATGCTCTTACCCATCTAACATCCTTAAATGCTGATGTTTATTTGACAAGACAAACCAGAGGAATCCAATCCTGGAACACGTAGAGGCTGAAGCACCAAAGCAGATTAAATATCAACTAGGGCAGCTGGATGCCATTTCATTTTGGCCTCAACTCAAGTAAAACAAAACACAGGCAACCTGACTGGAAAGCCAACAGAAAAGGCCCAGAGCAACAGGAGCCCTTAGCCAGAAGCTGCATCACCCCGGCCACCCCCCACTTAATTGCATGCTGTTAATGAGAACTGCTTTATTCCAGCCCCCAGTTTTGCATGGGCTCCTTGGGCTCCTTTGCCAACAGGGACAAAGGGCAGCAGAGGAGCCACCGGGATGGCCGAGGCCAGGCTCGCTACCAGGGAGGGGAGACACAGATAACAAGCTTGCTCCTACAATTTAATCATTTGTGAGAAACAACTTCACAGCACTGGCTAAGATGTCTGGAGTCTGTCAAAGTCAAGGGATTTAGGCATTTAGGCACCCAAGACACTTCTTTAAATTGGAGCTTTGACAGCATCTGGACACAAAGCTTTTGCAGGAGCTGACTTGAGCTCCACTCGCTAATCTGCTTATGCTCCCTCCATGGCCGATAACCTGAGAGCAGCTCCTACAAAGCACAGCTCAGGGGAGCCAAACTATGGCTGCTTCTCCAGCAGGATTCAGAGGCAAAACCTGTCCCAGAACACAAGGAGAGGAACCTCACACCAGGTGCAGTCAGCCTTCAGGGAGGGACATCTCACACTGACATGTTACCCTCATATTTGTGAATATCTGAACAAGGGAAACAGACTGCCTGGAAAAGTTCTAATAGAATTAGTTTAATTATTAATATTAAGAATTGTTTTGAATGCTACAGATTAGGCATATTATAAATCATAGAATCACAGAATGTTAAGGGGTTTGAGTGGACCTTAAAGATCATCTAGTGCCCACTCACCCTGCCATGTGCAGGCACAGCTCTCACTAGACCAGGTTACTCAAGGCCTTATCCAGCCTGGCTTTAAAAACTGCCAGGGCTGGGCCAAATATCCTGGGTTTTAAATGGACTGCAAAGATAGGGACGTACTTCTCACTGGGTCACAAATCCACTTACTCCAATATAATTCCCTAGACTATTTCTGATCTTTCTCAGTTTAAAGAAAAAGAAATTGAATTATTGTACTTCTATTATTCACTTAAATCTCACTATAAATTTCCTAGATGAAGTACTCTAGATAGAATACAAACAAGTGCTCATATTTACACTCAGTGAATCCATTTCCATGATGCTACATCACTAGATGGCAGGAACATCTCTCCATCTTACCAGTAACAATTATAATTCAGTACAAGTAAAAAAAAAAAATTAAAACATCTATGAAAAAATCAACACCATTGTAAATATCAATATAAATTTTAAAGTATTATATAAACTAGTCACTTAAAATAAGCATGACAAGTATCATTCTATACTGTATATCCACAAATAACATCTTTATTCCAGCATGTAAAATACCTGGCTACAACCAGTTCAGAACTACAATCTTAGAAAAGCAGAAAGTAAGATACATGTTTTTAAAAGTTACACTCATAATTTACAGATCCATCTATTAATGCTACTACAAAAAGCTAAATATATCTAAAGTACCATTAATAAGTTTGGGATCTTTTTTTTTTAAGAAAAGCTATGAAAAGAAGTAACCATTTCAAATCATCAAACTGTGATGTACGAAGAAAAAATAATACACCACCCTATGCTACTGAGCTAAGAGATATTTTTGTTAACTTGTAAACTGTAGGCACAAGACCTCTTTAGTGCCARCAATTATCTCAAAACTCATTACTTTGGATAAACTTGAAAAGGGGATAAATAACCCCCCATAAACCCACAATATTTAATTGAACTGATTTCATCTATCACTGTAATGCCCATCTGATCACCAGACATGAAAGACTGTGATAGACTCAGTTTCTACCATCTCTCTACCACTCCAAACAGCTTACAATCATCTCTCAGTTTTGCCATCTCTTGCTTCCCTCTATAGCTCATTTATAGTTCTAAGAGCACAAGYCTCAGACACTTCTGAAAAAAGATGCTGGTGACCTTCTACTGTTGACAATAAAACCTTGGTATTTACCCTTCCACTCTATTTCCTGCTTTCATTTTTTTTTCCCTTAGGTATACACAAACTTCTCCCTTATTCCATGGCTGTTAAGTCTTCTTTTGAGCTTTTGGGGACAGACCTTGTCAAACATCTTTCACGAATTCAAGTGAAAAATATTATATGGATCATCCTAATTCCACCAGAGCAACTCCAAAAGATTTATGAAATACGACTTATACTAACAAACATATGAGTTAGAAAACACATCAATTCTCCTCAAAAGATCAGATTCCTAAAAATAGGATGTAAGATGTCAGGATGTAAGAAGAGCAATCAATTGCAAAGTCTTCCTTTGTGTTTGTTCCTTTGTCAGCTCAGACTCCACTCCTGCTTACAAACAGTTGTATAACAAAATCCGAGCTGGCTGTGCCACATTCCTTCTCCTCATTACCAAGGTGCACCATAACAACAATTTCTCCAAAACAGACTTGTTTAAAGTCACACAGGATGTTTGCAACAGAGTCAAAACACAGCCAGCCAGAGGAAGAGGGGAAGACCAGTTTTTCCCAGAGGTCCTCCAGTTCTCCTGACTTCCAGAAGAGAAGTCTGTCTGTCCTCTCTCCTCTCACAGTTAGATCATCGGGATTTCTGTGTTTTCTGCTTATATTCTGCACTGGAATTACCTTTTTTTAAATCTAGAGACTCCTACTTTCTTTCACTATCTATCATCTTAAAATATTTCATTTAAAATATATACATATAGGTCCTGTCTTAATTCTGTCTACACTGAAGCTAACTGCCATGTCACTAATTTACTCCTTCAAAACTTTTTCTATTAAATTAATTCACTGTTACAGATGTTGCTATTGATTTATCTACTGAAGTAAACACATAATGAAGCAGAAAGTAAAACCAACCAAAAAAAATTATTGCTTTTCTTCTCTTATTAATTTTGTCATGGCTCCAAGAATAATTCCCTTAACAGCAACAAAAAGCCATATGCTTTTTCAATTCAGTCTCTCTGTAAAACCAGCTTTCTAGCAGTAGAATTAAAAAAGTAAGTAGAGATGGAAAGATAAACTTGAAAATAAATAGAAAGAACAAGTTACTTAAAAATTCAGGCTGCATTTCAGAAATTACTTTAATTAGCATTTTTTAAAGGGACAATTTTTTTAAGATTATGATTCCTATGGTACAATTTTAGGATTATAACAGAGAAGCTTGAATCAAAATCAGTAAGCCTAAAGGTATTTTTTTGTTCGATCAAAGCGTGAGCTACACTGCTACATTTTATGGGTCCAACCCAAATGCTGATCTAAACAGCATGAGGTAAGACAAGTTAGGTTCAAATTTGCAACAGGTTTTCAATTTCAGGATATGAAAATCATGAAGTGTTTACTAAARTGCAGCAAAAGATTAATGTGTTAATGTCTGCAAGTTACCAAAAAATAAATTCACTGTACATCAATACGTACCTATCAACTTCAGGAGCAATTTAAAAGTAGCCTATCTGAGCTCTATATCACCAAGCTGTTACATGTGGAAATTATAAAGAACAGGTAAGAGCAATTTTAAATATTTGTTTAACCTGGATTCGATATCCATTCAGTATCTCGGAGGTCCTATGGAAAGCTGAAGGAAACACTGCCCTTTCCATAAAATGGATGCAATACATTCCAAGGGGCTATCAAGCAATTTACCTCCCATTCAAAGCACAGTGAGTGTACACATAACAGCCTGATTTTTTTATTTGGCAGATGAAAATACAATTGCTTTTTGGAAGACATAAAAAGAAAAGGGATGGGGAAGGGAATGAATGGATAWACCAGGATGGTTATCCTGATCTTTGCACCAGTAATCATCACACACCAGCTCTATAACACCTTTACAGAACAACCCTTTATATTATTAGCAAATACCCTCACTCTTTTGCATTTGATGGCCACTCAAAAGACTGAGCATGTGAATGAAGATGACAGAGTGAAGAGGCAGAGGACTAGACAGAAATGCCCTGAAGACCTACCCTGCTTGGGTTGGATGCTGCTGCCTACAGTCACAAACCTGTAACTTGCAAGCCAGTTAAGCAAGGATGGCTCCATATCCAAAGATTTAAATAGTTTACTACAGAGTTTATTTGCTTACTAAACCACCACTTAATCATTTGGAAGGACTGAAGTCTTACCTTTTCACTAATTAGTAGATGCCAACTATTATTCTTTTAAGATGTATAACAGGGGGGAAAAGGTTTAATTCCCTGTTCTGTAATCCACATGTAGTTCTTCAGGTGCCTAAATACCAACTCCAAGACATTAGACCAAAGGCACTGCTCAAGTTATTTAGTCAATTTGCATCTAAGTGTCTATCTTAAGCCCACCTAAGTTCTCATGGAGCACGGAAGGAGGAAGAAAAATTAATTCATTACATTTCAGTAAGTGATCATATTTTCACATGTACAGAACTGAAGTTCAGTGAATTGTTTTGTAGCAGCAAGCATCAACATTTGTGATAATTCAGGAAATTATTGTCATTCTAAGAAGACAAACTATTACACCACTGCTCTGCATCTGTTTCCCCAATGCAAATCTGTCCATGTCCGTGAGCAAGTGCCTGTGCCAACGCTCCATCCCCTGTCTGCAGAGCAAACAGGTGCAGCAGCTGATAGGGAAGAGCTGGGAGTCTCAGTCTGCATCTGCAACACTGGTATTGTGCCTGAACAATGCCATGAAGTGAAAAAACACTGCCCAGTGTCATTCATCACAGCAGTATGACGGTGTCAAGAAAAAGATGTTCTCTGCTGTCAACTTGTTTAAATGAAAATGCATTGCAAGGTTTAAAAAGTTTTCAAAGCTGACTTCTATTTCTGACAGCTGACAGATTTATGAGAGCTATTTTTGATGACAAATGTGCWACAAGATTAACAATATTCAAAACAAAGAAATCAATGTAGTCTGCCTGAACATGCCAGAGTACTAATAGAGGAAGGGAAGGTAACTCAGTAAATCAAGGATTGCAGAAAAGAATCTAAGGCAGCTTGGTAGGAATGTTTAAAGTTAACAATATTTTAAAAATTGGAACAGCCCTTAATGAACAAATTCTGACTTCAAGTGTGACAGACTGTGGAACACTGTGGTTCTCTCAAGCATGAACATTTCATGTTTGATATTGCTCTCAATAAAACCAGAATGAAAGCAGGGAAAGACAAATGGTAGCGTTATTGCCACCTCAATTTTCTGGGGTTTTCTTTTCAGGAAACAGTTCTGTGGGGTTTCTTTGGTTTTGTGAGGTTTTTCATTTGTGGCTTTTTTTTTTTTAAGGAATTAGCAGATGAAGTCGAAAACTGCATTATGAAAACAAGAGGAGCTAAAAGCCATTGTGCAAGAGGAAAGCTGACATATTTGTCATCAAGGGAACATCACTCACACTATTGGAGCACTGCAAGGGATGGCTATAAACTCTTCAGAAGGGACAGGCAAGGAAGGAGAAGTGGTGGAATAGCCCTGTATATGACAGGAGCAGTTTTGATTGCTTAGAGCTAAAGAGTGGTCATGAGTGTTTATGGGTAACAATCAAGGGGAACATCAACAGGGCAGATATCCTGCTGGGAATCTGTTACAGACCACCTAACCAGGACGAAGATGCAAAGGAAGCAGTTGACAGAGGACTCACAACTGCTGGCCCTTTTTCTCATGGAAGACTTCAATTTACCAAATGTCATCTCGAAATACAGCAGACAGAAATAGTCCAGGAGCTTCGTGAAGTTCATGGAAGGTGACTTCCTGACACAGCTGGTAAGGAAGTCATCTAGGGAAGGTGCCTGTTGGTCCTGTTGTCTGTAAACAGAGAAGAACTGACGGGTGATCTGATGATTGAAGTCTGTCTTGGGCACTGAGACCACAAAAGGATAGTTTTCAATTCCTGGAGAAGCATGAAAGAGAAGAACTGCCATAGGCAGCAGAACTGTCACCATGGACTTCTGGAGGGCAGACTTTGGCTTGCTTAGGAGCCTGGGTGACAGAGCCCCTTGGGAGGAAGTCCTGAAGGACAAAGGAAGGCTGGACATTCTTCAAGAAGGAAACCACAAAGGCACAGGAGCAGGATGACCCCACATGCTGAAAGACAAGTCATTGGGGAAGAAGATAGGCCTGACTGAACAGAGAGCTTTGGCTGGAACTCATGGGAAAAAAGGAGAGCTCATGACCTTTGGAAGAASAGGTCACTCAGGAGGGCTACAAGGATGTCATATGGTTAYGCAGTGAGAAAATCTGAAGGACCAAAGCCCYACTAGAACTTTAATCTGGCATAAAAGAAAATTAAAAATGTTTCTGTAAATACATTAGCAACAAAATGAAGGCTAAGGAGAATCTCCATTCCTTACTGTATGCAGAGGGAAGCATAGTAACAAAGGATGAGGAAAGGCCAATGTACTTAATGCCTTCTTTGCCTCAATCTTATATTAAAGACTAGTTCTACCGGTACCCTGAACTGGAAGACAGGGATGAGGAGCAGAATGAAGCCACCATAATCCAAAGGGAAGCAACCTGCTACACCACTTGGACACACACAAACTCTATGGAGCCAAATGGGATCAACCCAAGCGTATTGAGGGAGCTGGGGGAAGGGCTCAGTGARCCCTTTTCCATCATTCATTAGCAGTCCTGGCTAACTGAGGAGGTCCCAGGCAACTAGAGGCTGGCCAATGTGATGCCTATCTACAAGAAAAGATGGAAGAAAGATCTAGGAAACTACAGGCCTGTCAGCCTGACYTCCATGCTGGGGAAGGTCATGGAGCAGGTGATCTTGAGCGCCACTACACAGCACATACAGGACAACCAGGGAATGAGGCCCASCCTGGATGRGTTTATGAAAAGCAGKTCCTGCTTAACCAAMCTGATCTCATTCTGCAACAAGGKGACCYGCTTACTGGATGAGGGAAAGGCTGTGGATGTGTCTGYCYAGGCTTTACTAAAGCYTTTGACACCATTTCCCACAGTACTCTCCTGRAGAAAYTGGCTGCTCATGGCTTGGACAGGGTGCTCCTTGAGAGGTAAAAACTGGCTGAATGGCAAGGCCCAGACCCAGTGGTGGTAAATGGAATTCCATCCAGCTGCCAGCCAGTCACCAGTGGTGCTCTCCAGGGCTCAGTATTATCTGTACTCTCTGTTTAATATTGTTATCAATCATCTGGATGAGGAGATTGAGGGCACCTTCAGCCAGTTTGCAGAGAACACGAAGCTGGGCAAGAGTGTTGAGCTGCTGGAGGGCAGGAAGGCTCTGCAGGGGGATCTGGGGGGCAGGAAGGCTCTGCAGGGGGATCTGGGCAGGCTGGATTGATGGGCTGAGGTCAGTGGTACAAGGTTCAACACGGCCAAGTGCTGGAGCCTGCCCTTGGGTCACAACAGCCCCTGCAGTGCTACAGGCTGGGGACAGAGTAGCTGAAAACCCGCCTGGAAGAAAGGGTCCTAGGGATGCTGAACATGAGCCAGCCTATGCCCATGTAGCCAAAAAGGCAAATGGCATCCTGGCTTGACCAGCAATAGCATGGCCAGCAGGACCAGTGCAGTGACTGTCCCCTGTACTCAGCACTGGTGAATCCTGAGTCCTCTTTCCAGTTCTGGCCCCCTCACCACCAGAAGGATATTGAGGTGCTGAAGAATGTCCAGAGAAGGGCAACAAAGTTGGTGAAGGGTCCGGAACACAAGTCCTGTGAGGAGCAGCTGAGGGATCTGGGATTGTTCAGCCTGGAGAAAAGGAGGCTCAGGTGAAACCTTATCACTCTCTACAAATGCCTGAAAGGAGGCTGTAGCAAAGCAGGGGTCTCCCTCTTCTGTCAGGTAGCAAGGGGTAGGACAAGAGGAAATAGCCTCAAGCTGTGCCAGAGGAGCTTTAGATTGGATCTTATTTCTTCACAGAAGGGGTTATCAGGCATGTAAACTGACTGCCCAGAGGAGTCACTGAGACACCATCCCTGGAGGTGTTTAAAAGAAGMGTGGATGTGGCACTTAGGGACACAGTTTTGTGGTGGACTTGGCAGTGCCGGGTTAACAGTTGGACTGATGATCTTAGAGGCTTTTTCCAACCTAAAGGATTCTTCAATACTATGATTCCTAATCTGTAATATATTATTTTGGCTATTTTCTTAACTTAATTTTTCATTTCTTGACTGCATCTAATTCATCTGAAAGGTAATTTTCCTAGGATTGACAAGGAGACTAAGATCTTGATTTTTCAGTTTTAAACTTAGACCATATGAGACATCTCACTATTTCTGACCATACTGAAAACTAAAGTAATAATGCCTGGGGGAGAAAAAAGAAAATTAAAACAACATCGATTTTTCACAAAGAAAATACCCTAGAAGAAAAGCTGTCAGTCACAGATGACAAGAAGCCAGTTACTGCAGAAGCGTGAAATGAGAGCATCACTCTCTCACTRCTTTCTATTTATTTTAAATAACAGATGAACAGTCATTAATATTTACTGTATTTCAAATTAGTCAGATAACACAATATTCAGCCTGAAGTCAGATTAGGCAGCAGCTGGTTAGATGGATGTCATCTGTCAGGGGCTGTTCTTCTAAAAGCCACTAATACTGTCAGTGAAAATTACAGTCTACAAATCAAAAGAACGTAAGTGTTTGAACTGAAACACATATGAAATCAGACAGTTCCCACTGGATTTTCCCCATGTGCTATTACCTCCATGATCAATTCACACTTCAAGTGACAGAAATTGCTGAGAAAGCAAAACATTGCTTACTTTCTATCTATGAAATATACTTTGAGCCAGGGGACATATTTTTAGATAATTAAAATTAATTTTCCTTCCTTTTTGTCATGAAGTAATAAAATCAACCTGCTGTAAAACAAATTGCTCACTCACTCTTGTACCGGACAACAGGGGGCAAAACTTTGTTTCTATTACAAAAGTGGCAACACGTTAGCTGGCAATGAGATAAAATCCTTTTCCATTAGTAAATTCCATAATGTTAAAACACAACTTCTTCTAAAAGTATTAAAATGAAAATTAAGACCATTCGCTCAAAATTTCAGTGACTGTTCAAAATACAGGTCAAAATACTGCTCATATAGCACAAAAAAAAAAAAAAAACCAAGTTTTACACCATACAAAGATTATTATTCCACATAAACAATGGCATAGTGCTTAAAACATACTTTTAAGTACTGAAGGGTACTAAAACGCTCATTTTCTGTTTCTGCTGAAGTGCTGAGAATATAAGAATTTCAAAATGYGTTATGATAGGTATGTCCAGAAATCATTCTACTTTTTTTTTGTCCCATCCAGTTTGTTTTTGGCAGGCTTTTTCCCCCTTACCTGAAACATAATGGCTAAATCTAGAAAGGTATTACTGCAGCTGACAACAGTGTCTTTTGAAATGCATCATCCTCATTTTGAGGATATAACGCTGCACAATAAGCAGCAAGAAAACTGCATGCAYGCTGCTTCCTTGCTAATCAGGGAATGCCACCAAGAATTTTAAATTAATAATCAGTGTGCAGCAGCACTGGCAGGGTGCCAGCTGGATGCTGAGTGGGTTTGTACAGAAGGGTGGGCAGATCCCTCCTGGGCAGCTCTTGGAAGAAGAGGCAGGAGTGTACTCTCGTGGAGAAGGCAGCTCCTGCAGAGCAGGCTGTGACAGCACGAGTGTGGCTGGAACATCCTGTGCCGGTCACCAGCACGGTGGAGGCTCGACCACAGGATCTGCAAGGAGATGCCAAGAAAGAAACTGGGACTGTTCAGCCTTAGGAGGAGGCTAAAAGATAACTCTGTTGCTGTAATCTGTGACCTAATGGGAGGGCAGAAAGAAAACAGAGCTGGGATCTTCTGGGAGGTGACCCAGAAGTGGGAGGAGATGCAACAGTCACAGTAATTGCAACACCAGGAAGTCAGATTAGGCTTTGGAAACACTTTTTCACCTTGTCAGCAAATACTGGAACAGGTGCACAGAGAGGCTGTGCAATCTGAGTCCTTGAAGATGCTGAGTTCCAGACTACATAAGCTCTGTTTGCACCAAGGGGTTGGCCTTCATCCCCAGTCCCTTCCAGCCTCAGCCATTCTGTAGCTCTGTGACTGATTTCTCAATCTCCTTGGTGCCTACATTTCGACAGCAGATCAAAAGTGTTCAACTGARGCAGGGTGGGTGTGATCAGTTGTGATAAATTTGGTGAATACACACAGAACTGATCAGCCCAGCAATGCTGCATTTGGCCCAATTTAGCCCAGYCTTCTGTGGGTCACCACCAGCCCTTTGTGGGCACAGGCAAGAACAGGGACCTGCCTTACCCTGCACCTCTCTCTCAGCACTAGGTAAGGTTGTGCTCTGCTAAACTGGACACCAACTTGACATTTCACTCCCTTCCTTGCAGGACTGGGCCCCTGAAGGCCACTCTCACCCAGCTTTGCTAAGGGAGACCATGCCTTCCTGTAACACCCACAGCTCTGCTCTCAGCTTCCAGACTGCTCTGTGCAGCAGAGACCTTTGTATTCCMCTTCTCCTATGACACTGCCTTTTTTCTGGTAGGGTTATCAACACACTGGCCCCACTCATCACAACCAACAATTCCCAGGGCTGGAGCCAGGGAGAGGTGGGAACCACAGCCATGGCCACGGGGAGTGCAAGGCCACGTTCCTCTGCAGCACCACCACAGCCTTAGATCAGCTAAAACCTGTCACAAATCTGCCACACTTTTAGGATCCCAAAAGTGTGGTTAATCATGTTAGCTCTTACGTGAACTGTAACAACAACTACTCAGACAGAATTAAAAATAATAGCTCAGTTTAGATCAGATGAACCTGTAAATTGTCAAAATAAAGCCTAATATTTTGCTTGCACTAAAAAAATCACCAATTAAATTTGAAARCTCCTGGCAATGTGCTGTTATTTCAACACCACAAAAATTATTTCTTGAGATGATATGACTATGTAATACCATTATAACTTCCAAGACAAGGCACCAAGGGAAGGAATCCACGACTCTGGGAAAAGACAACTAATCTCTAGGTACACTGGAAATCACCAGCGAGGCGGGCACTGACCACCACCACCACAGCAAATGCTTCCAAGGCCGTAGGGAGCCTTCAACACACGTCTACCACAATCTCCACAAACAAGCCTCAGTAAGAAATGGAAAATATCAATTCAATTCAACTGAATCCACAGTGGCCAAACCTCTCACTGTCATTCTGCTCTGCTTCAGTTTTACTCTGTGTTTAACTGAAGGTGAGCCTACTTCACCAGCTACAACCCAGCTCACCCTGCTACGACCACAGCTCTAATAATAACAGCTCACCATTATGGTTTACAGCTCACCATGCTCCACAAGGAATGAGCTGCGCTAGGCCAACTTCCTACTAACAACCCAGCTGCTAGAGGAACCTACACACTCTTATCTCCCAGTGCTCTGTTACACACATCACATGCTTCTTCCTCTTTACATGCTTGTCTGGTTTCATTTTAAAAGAAACAGGATCAGATTTTTCACAACTAATCCTGAGGGCTCGCACTTAAAGCTGATTTCCTTCTCCCAAAAGAGGGCATTTGAGATTCCCCASAGACTTCAAAACAACTCTTGCAAAAGATAGGAAGAAAATCACCAGATGAAAAGTAATCACAGATCATGATTTTCAAAAACAGTATCTGCAAATAAAGTGATATTAATTAATTTTTCTTTACTGCTTAGTTATCTCAAGTGATTACAAATCATTTGCTGGTAGCTGGTGCTATGGGTTTTGCTGACCAGACCTATCACACACCAGTAGTTCTGTACCTGGCATATCTACTACATATTGATGTGAAAAACCATTACCCTTTCTGGGCAGCCTCCTCCCCTCACATCCCCAACCTTCCAGTGCCATTTTTCCACTCTGTTTCTTTGTAAYAAGACAGCAGCAAGTGTAACCCATAGGCCTTTGCCTGCTCTCAGATGCTCATAACAAGGGATCTGGAACACTCCTATTAACTGAGTCATATTTAAACACAGGGATTGGAAGATTTTCTAACARCACCCTCTTTGTATGTATTGTTCCGCATCTGGGATAGCGGGCAGTGAGCCCCACACAGTTCCGGAATTGCCGAGTTTGAAAGAAAGGGGGAAAAAAGTTTGTCAGCTCAATTCTGTAGCACTCCGAAGAAGAGAAACGGGAATATTAGTAAATAAACCATAAATTTGCAGTTTGTGTAAGCACTTTATATTCTTCTATGAGCCTGAAACCTTGCCAAGTTCCAAAATGTCGTATGCAACACATAAGTAGTTATCAGGAAAACAGTTTCAGATCTTAATTAATCCACTGAGGCTCCAGCCCACGTCCCAGTAATCAGTCAGCTGGCAATGACAGAGAGAAAGAGGACTTGAGAGGTTCTCACAAAACAGCTGAAAATAAAACTGGATCTGCTTTTCATGTTCCCCTGCACATAAACTTTCTCTCAAGTTTKCACTTATTTATAGATTTTACTTCATGCAACTGACTTTGTTCTTCATTCAAAACATTAAAAAAGACAGCCTCTTCTCCTAAAACTATCAAGTATTTTACRCATTATGTTGCATAACACTTGTACACCTGAGAAGACTAGCCTACTATTTCTGGAATGTGAATTTCTATCCAGATCAACCAATATGACCACATCTGCAGCCAGTGAATGYAAYTACCATCAGATTTTCCACCTCAGARCAGATAAGCCTAGGGAAAACAACAGAATTTAAAAAGTGATCTGTACAAACAAATAATTTGATGGGAAGATTGTACTGAAAGAAGCTCATTGCTACATCAGATAGGATATTTGATATTGTTGGGTTTGACCACTTCATGATTTTCCATTTCCAGTAAGTTAGCTAAGATAACAAAAAACCCCACAGAACAGCAAGAGAAGTGGAGCAATTTGCCTTAACATTTTCTTCCATCGCTGTAATTCAGAAAATGGAAAAAATGTTTTTTAAAATGTTCTCAGATTCTTATTACTATTTTACCAGTGATTTACTAATTTTCMTGGGGGTAGTCCAAATGAAAATTTATCACAGAAAAAAAAAGAAGAAATTAAACTGCAAAAATAGGGAGGCCAGCAATACTAAGGCCAAGGAAGCAGAAAAGGATTTTGCAACATATTGTGACTTTGAGAGACTTTGATTGATACCAATCTACCAAAACATTTAAAAAATAATTTTGGCTTGCCTGCCTGTGTAAGCAGAAGCAGAGTCTTGTTCCCCTAGGGAACCAACCAAGTAAAACCACATATATTGTGAGCAGCAAAGTCTACTATTGTCTCCTAGAACAGCAAAGACCAAAGCACAGTTTTAAATATTCTCAGATGTCAAACATCTATTACAAAAATGTTTAAAAAAAAAGAATAAAAAAAAAAAATAAAAGAGAGGAAGGCTCAATCAACAAAGAAAAGCAGTTTTAAGTAACGTTTCTCCTGGTGCTGTAACTGAACTACTGCTCCCTCAGTAAGCCAGGCCTGGAAGGAGTCTGCATAACCACTATGCACACTGAATTGAGCAGAGTTAGGTTTGGCTGGTTGAAAACTGATCAGATTCTGGTAACTTCAAACCCATAATTTTAAAATTTCAACAGTTACAAACGCAGTTGTGTTTTGTGTTCAACACACGCATTTTCAACACACATAGAAGTAGCTGCCCTTGCGGGGAGAGGGGGAGGGCAGGGAGGAGGTAAGAATGGTTTTGTCTCACTTAATTATAATGATCTGAAGATTGAAACAAGACCAAGCTTGTAGGAAAAATTAACTTTTCTTACGGTTAACTGGGGCATTTAGAAGGGGAAAAAATACATTCTTGAGTCAGAAAAGCCTTTATTCAAATCTGTCCAATACACAACAGTTGATCAAAAYGGACCTTTGTCTAGAGCGCTTCATTTCAGATGTATCACCCACTAACATTCTGTAACTAAGCCAAAGTAGTAAAAGTCTCTTAAAACTACTCTTCTAATTCTTCATCTATGAGTACTACAGTCCAGACATAAATCTCCATTCATAAGAATTTTTCGCAAAACACTTTTTCTGGAAGCAACACCATAAAAGATTTGGCTAAAGCAGATGATGCTTTTTTCTATTCAACAAAAATAGTATTTAGAATATTAAGTAATTAAACCAACAAGAACACACATTCAGGACTTGTTCAAGCAACAGCCTGAATTCAATAATTGAGCACATTTTTCATTAACCACTAGAGGTCACACAGYAACCATGGCAGATATCCAAAAGATGAGAGGACTCAAGAATCGTATGGTCTGGTAAAATCAAAATACAGAGGTACTCACTGATTTGCACCYTCAAATGAAATTCTGAAATTAATTAGAGTAGCCTAGTTCCCCCAAAGATCCAATGAACATGAATGTTCACATATGTCATTTGGTATTCTACATCTTCATAAAATGGAGATTTATTAYTTTTACTTCTAAAAAATACATCAAATAATGGGTGGGAGTGCAGCTGGATTGTCAGATCTTTCAGCCCTTTTGAAGGTTTTCCTGATTTCTTCAAATAAACTTTTGTAACTTCAATTCAAGCAAACAGCTTCAGCTATGCCTATAATTAACACTAAAGAATCATAATAAGCTCGAATATTCTAATTTTTAGTAGTGAATGCCTTGCTATGTAAATAGACATTTTAATATTCCAAAAACAAGARAAGTAGTAATAAAGCCAAATATGATCCCACGTACATAAAATACACTGTGTTTTTAATTTCACACCAAAGTTTACACTGGACACAACACTTASATTCTATTAAATCTGAATGGATATATGCCCTCAGAATTCAGGCACAATTGCAATGGTCAGGGCCTGAAAACTACTTGGTTGCAAGAAATTCACTCTAGTACTGCTGAAAATCTAGTCTATTTCCAAGCATTTGCAGAAACACTATTTGCAAAGTGTTAAAATGCTTTATGATGTACAYAGCTAATAAAAAATGCCCTGTAAAGATGCTTTAAACCCTTTGAGAAGGTATGCTGTGCACAAGTGCAGAGTGAGCGATGGGTCACAGTCAGTGATCCTGCACTCCTTTCATGTTAGACTAAATCTGGGATCAGTACACAAAGATATTTCATGAACTGGCTCACTTTTTATTCCATTTACTCCAGTGCACAGTACATCTTCTCCTTGGAGAAATTTCATTTCATTAGATCCCAGCAACAAAATATAAAGAAAGACCTGAGTATGAAAGTCTTTTACTATGGCAGAGCCGCACTGCCAAGGCATTAAACTGCCCTCTAACCCAAGAACTGGTCCCACCAGAACAGGTGCTTCTGTTGACTCGCATTACCTGTTCTGGAATAAGTAAAATATTTCACTCCCTAAAGCTCCCAGTCTGGTACATTTCAACATTAAAAAAAAAAAAATAACAACAACGAAGAGCAGTGGAACAGCTRTAATCCGAATAATAATTTCAAAAGTTTCAGTACCCATCATGTTTTTCAGCACAACAGACAACACTACCAAAAGCTCACAGGATACATATTGCACTACAGGAGCAATTCCTTGAGACACAACAATCATAATTAYGTCTTAAAAGCAGAAAAGACACAGACTATTCTCAGCATAAAATTAACACCACAAATCTATCTAGCTGTTAAGAAATACTACAGAAAAAAAATCCAGCCTTACCTGCACACAAACATGTAYGTATACACATACCTGCACACACACACAGATTGCAAATCAGCAGAGCTTGCTTTCCACTTTGTATTAACACAGCAAGATTCACAATCTCCATAAAAMTTCAGAAGACAAGAATATTTTTAGAGGAATACCCAATTACAAACCTGCTTTTTCTGTGCCTGCTTCTTCTGAGCACCCAACGTAGCAGACTTAAAACTAAGAGACTTGGACTGTCTCCTAACTTTCACTGAATCTCTCCGGCGATCATATGAAAAAGACGAYGACTTCTTTGTAATTTTCCTCTTAGGTGTGTCTGCCATTTCATCCAAAGTATGGTTACCTTCAAGCAAACAGCATCCCAAGAAAATAAAAACCCAGTATCATCAAGCTCCCACCAAGCTTGTATGAAACAATCTTCAAATGCTACAGGAAGTCTAGCAGCTTGCAAGGAATGGATCCCACCAAAGAACAGTTTTAATTCCTCCAACAGGTTGCAMAAATGAAAGAAGCCGATGGTCTTGCAGTACTGTATGTCACTGAAGAGCAGGCAGAACTCCTTCTTGCTGTATAAACTCAAACAGGCTTCAGCAATGATGCTAATCTGAAAACATAGTGACTATCCTGCTGAGCACGCTAAAGGTGAACGGGAGGTAGTTCCCTGCACAGCAACAGGGTGTGGAAGTACACCAACAGGGTGTGGGGATGAAGCAGAAGACTACAGGTTCAAAGCATCATCTTAACTCCTTCCTTCCTGGGCTACTGCTAGGAAGGCAACCAAAAAGTCAGACTGGTGAAAGCTCCCCCCAAAAAAAGACAGCACTATTTTCTTCTCTTTGGATCCAAAGCAGTTTCTGAAGAAACCTTCAGCATAAGGCAACAATCCCATTAAATGCATTAGGGCCCTGTTTTAATCTAATTTAAATATTCCCTTCTCTTCTTTGTAAGTCTATTCATGCTACAAATCTAGGAGATACTTCAGTTTCTAGGCTAATAGGAAATGAAGTACCTGACTCTGAACCTTACCGTCCTTCCTGGGAAATAACTATGAAGTTACAGCAGTCTCTCAGGAACTGTTGGTATCAACGGATAAGAGAGTAATGCTTATGAATTCTCATCCTAGTGACAGTGTGGGAATCTTATCAGGCAGCTGAGATTGCAACTTTTGTACCAAGACTGTGTTTAGGTAGGAACGTTTCTCTTGCATAAGGTATTAGTCAAGGAACTCTACAAGGGTGCAGAGCCCCAAGAGTTCTCTCATTGATTTCCACTAGGCAAAACACATCCAAAGGGCCAAGCCCCACCAGCCTAACACTGAGCTTTGATCAATGTTGAAAGACATGAAGAAAAAACACCTTTTGATAAACTTGGGCATTGTCCAGGGTCTTTTCCAGAAACTTTTCCTTATTTTATTCACGAAGCTACTTCACATACAAAACAACTGTGAATAATTTATAGTTGTAGGATTATCCACTACTATAATTAAGCTCTAATATGGGTCAGTCCTCCAGAGTATGAGTCTCACCACCTCTGTTAGGAAATATCTGTGAAGTTGGAAAAGAACTTCTTTTAAGACCTGCTGATATCAAGGAGTAAGAGTGTAGTGTTAATGAATTCCCACAACCAACCTTTCCTGCAACTTCTGCCTTTGTTGTAGGATGAATAATATACCTCTAGGACACAGTGATATTGCTAAAATTAACCAAAAGCTATCAGAATGTTAAGCATTTATTAGCCATAATGGCCTAATTCTAGATTCTCTGCACATTTTTGTGGAGATTTACACTGAAGAATTAGAAAGCACTGCTTTATATCATCTACAAGTACATCTAACTAGAGAATCCGTAATTGTTACAAGATACAGAAAAAATCCATTATTAAATATTTTTAGTAGGAAAAATCTCTTAATTGTGATGTCTTTATAATACTGTAGTAGTCATTATCCACAGCCACATGTTGACCTTCAGTGTTACTAATAGTAGACACTCTGAGACCATGATTTCAACACTCTGGTTTTCACCAAAATTTAGATTAAAGAAATCTTTTCTCACAAACTGAAATCCTACTTAAATAATTAAAACTTCCCTTGATGTACAAGCATCACCTTTTTGAAGAGTAAAAATAAGCAGAAAATTCAATATCACGTGCATGCAGACCACAACACAAGAAAATATATATCCTCCAAAATTTCGTGAAGCATCAAGAGCATTTCATAAAAATCAAAGGTATTCTGATTTATGATAAGAATCAAGGTCGAGGAAAGTTTGAARACATTTTGCACATAGATACTCTTCTGACAATTTCATTTGATGTTCCCATTCTTCCTCTTCTTCCTCCACACCTCAACCACTCCCAGCAACAAAGTCCTCTCCATTTCCTCCTCAGCTTTCCAGGTCCCTTAGTGAACTTACAGTATTCATGAAATAGCAGAAAAATAATCAGATGTTTTTAAAAGGAAGAGTTTTCTGCCATTTGAGTGAATAAATCTGCTAAATCTGATGGGTCCAAAGAGTGCCAGAGCCTTCATGAGCCAAGCAGCAGGATTGGGATGAAAATGTGGGGGAGAAGCAGAGACAGGGCAAACTGCTAGAAGCCTATTTAGACCTGGTTATGTACCTTGYACGTAAGCCACTGTGTCCAGAGATCCACAGCAAAACCAGAAACATTCTCCCAAATGTAAGAGCTAGCTCAGAACTCAGTTTGTGTATTCAGTCAAGGAACATCACCTTTGCCAAACTGATATTATATCTRTCACGTTATTGTCACTGCCTGGATGCTTCTGCACCCTGTCATGACCACCATTCACCATCAATGTTGGGTTTTCCACACAATAATGGAATTTGTTACTCCAGTATTTAAATCTCCCTTCTCTTCTTTCAGAACAATTGCAAATACATTGAACAATACATGCTCTGTTTTCCATCTTCCAACCAGTTACACATCCATAAAACCCTTCCTCTCACTCCATGCCAAGTCTTTGGGGTTTTTGATTGTACAAAACCAGACACTGTTGCTCAGGTTTGTCTTTCTGCTGAGAATACAGGCACATTCGTGTGATATGACTTCCCTGACATGACAACATTGTCATGATCTTCCCCACTATGTTGTATTCATGCATGGGCCTGCTACTCCTCAGAGAACAGTTTTTACCAAATTATTCAATTTTCAGAAGTCAGATTTACCTGCAGCTCTTGAGATCTCCATGGAAACTGATTTATGAATTTACAAATGTCAGTCCTCTCCTACCTGGGAGCTCTTAGTGCATTGATAAAACTGTTCCAGCATTACAGGAAAGGAAYTGGGATATTGCCATTTATCCCAAAATAAACAGCAAATGGAAATTATATCCCCATATAGCTAGAAAAAAAACTAAGTGATGATAAGATTAACAATTTGAAGAACAGTGCTGAAAGAGGTGAAAAACTACTAACTACAGTTGGGAGACAACATTTAGTTACATCTAATATCTTTTAAGGATTGGAAAATGGATGTTCCAATATTGAAATATTATGACCTTATTTCCTCACTTCCGAAGTTTAGTCTCATCCATAAACATTGTGAAATTAAAATTCAGTTTACTATCAGAAATACTCCAAGCATTTGAATTCCATTCTATGACAGAAATATGTATATTTTGAGTATGTTATTTTCAATTATGTCTTCATTAAATAGCAGCTAGGCTGTGTACATACTTTCATTTTCTACTTTAGATGTATCAGCAAGACAGACATAAAAATCATCATGTGGCTATTGCAGTAATAGAGTCAATAGGGGTAATACAAAAAAGCCTGACTGAAATTGGTACATTCTGGTTTTACCGATTTTTCAGAATTTCATTTAATATTAAATGCCAATCTCTAAAAGCATAATTAAAATAAAAATCACTCCCAAACAGTAGATGACATCAAAAGCCTATTTTCAAAAACTGAAGTTTTTTAACTTTTTAACAGAAAATAACCATGGGATTGTTATTGTCAATTCCCAGTATCAATACTTTCCCAAGCTTGGTGGCTCAAGTAGTTATTTTACACTGCTACAGTAAAGAATGCCTTATGCTCAAAATATGTTTTGCCAAGTCACTTGTGAGTAACAACAAATTGTTTCAAGGTCATCCTGTTTTCCTGGGATACTAGGAATGAAGGCACAGAACAAGAAGAGAGAAGCTGCACAAGGTAGCAGAGATAATAATGGCAATAGTTGAAAATCATTTTGATAGAAAAATTTTGAGAGAAAAATTTTGAGAGAAAAAGAAGGGCATACCACAGTACTGCAAATAATTCAAATCACATTTCTGAGTAATTTTTTTGCATTTTTAGGTTTTGCTGTCAGATTTGCTGCATGGGACCTGGAAAAGATATTTCTTCATTCACTCCAGGGTTTTAATCTGTTAACAGCAGAAACAAGAAGCACAAAAAATTGTTTATTCTCTACTCATGATTTTAGGGTTAAATTCTTAACTTGCAGAATCAAAGAGAAATCACATGTAAATTCAGCTGCAAGTTTGCTTAAATGAGCCAGAGACATCCAACATTTAGAATAAACAACACTACTTTGAGTATTCTGATTATGTGCTGATGGAAATTTAAAGATAACACAGCTTTATCTGTGCAACTTTCATTGACTTCAAAAGCTCTTTAACCTTTTGAGAGAATGAACAGACACGGGGTTACCAAGAATCTCATTCTTTCAAACAGCATCCTGATGTCACTGGCCCACCCTGAATTTACTACAGAAATGGGGTTTTGCCTAACTGGCCYGAAAAAAAAGAGTGATAGAGCAAGAATCAAGAGCAGCAGGACACTGTAATCACAGCTCTCCAGTCCCTAGCTGACCTTTAACCTTAAGGTCACAATGCATTTGCTCAAAATAGCCTTTTTTCTGTGTTGGCTTTCAGTTAACATTTGTTACAAACAAAACACAGTCATCTTTTCCAAACCCACATTATGTGCATCACGTGCCTCTCTAACTCAGCAGAGCTTTCCAAGAGGAAGTAAACAAAACAACAGTACWATTTAGAATTGACCATCTGTTTTAACACAAAACCCAAAAGTTCATTTCCTTTCCATGACACAGGGAAAAGGTCCTSATTTGCCTTCATATCATGTGAAGTTGTTCAAAGACTTTTTCCCACTAGAAATCCTCACACTTCTTCACACTTGAAGCAAGCAGGCACTAACTTCATAATAATATTAACAGAGTCACTGTAGGCCTCTCAAAAGCCGATGCAAATGAAGCGCAATTGATTTCACTGAATTTCAGCAGCAGTTTGCTTACTTAACACAGCTAACTCTATATCATGAATGTTTACAAATTCCATTACACCACAGATCTATGAAATCCATCTCCATCCCATTCTCACCAGCAGCATTCCACTCAAACCAGCAACTTCTTGTGTGTCTTTCAGGGAGGTTCAAAGTTTGTCTAAGCAACACYAAGCACCAACATCACCTTGAACTTACTGCGACCCAGGCCAGATAGAGCACCACACACACAAACCCTGTGGGAAGCATGAGACTTTGCTCCAGACAAGACCAAACCATATTCCTCTGGTTTTCATCTCTRCACTCAGTGGGTGTAACTATGAATTATGCAGGGTGAAGAGCTGACTGAATATTTGAAAAWGTTAAGTCAAGCAAACAAAGCCCATGCCTGCCTTAGTTTAGAGAAATAAAGCCAGGCTGTAAATCTAAGCATATACCAAATTACTGTGGTTATTTTTGAGAACCTGCATTGAATTTACTAGGACAGTGATAAAGGAAATTACGAGATGCCAAGGCTTTTAATATTTACACATTGTTAACCCCAAACTAATTTAGCAAAAAATTAATATATTGGAGCAAATTAATTTATGAATAATTGATAGTAGGTTCATACCTACATTGTTTCAAAGTAGCTCTACTTGGCCAGCTGCAAACCACAACCAGTGGCTGTTAATGGCAGATCCTTGTTCTTTCGGGAAGAAAAAAGCCTGATTTTTCAGGAATATAGCTACACCACAKACATTTTGATCTCTCTATTTTCCCACTGAGCATCACTCTGAGCATTTCTAAGCATGAAAAAATTACATATAATTGCATATAAAATCTATTTTTTTAAGATGTTCAAAACACAAATTACTATTTCAGTGAGGGGCAAGTTATACACATACTATGGGTTTGTTGGTTGGGTTGTTGGGCATTTTTTTGGGATTACACCAAAATTTCCTTAATATTTCTTTCATGGATAAACAAGAGTCTATGAAATCTCAGAATAAGCACTTCCATGTTCCGCTCAAAGTGTGAGAATTACTAAAGTGTCTACGTGCCTCAGTCTGCCAAAAGAAAACATGGTTGAGGACGGTTGGGTTCTGTTTTTTTTCTGCAGTTGGTTTTTCTTTTTGTTTTTTTGCTGCTGAGAATGTCTGCTTGCTAAAAACTGAACTGAGGTCATCACGTATGCTATCATCAAGTTGGAAATGTATCAAGATGACATATGTTTTTTGAGAGTCTTCAGAGAGTGGTCTAGTTTTGCAAGTAAAAGAAATCTGAACAAAACAGGTTATTAACCTATCTTTAAAATATGAGTCTAATCACTAAACACACTAGAAACCTGTGTTTTTAAAATATTGGAAGTAGGTAATGCAGTTCACTAAATGGGAGTTATCTCTTTTTTTTTTTCTGGAAAAGAGATATTTGCTATTCATCTGCCCATGGTTTTCCAAGAGTTTTGTCAAAAAGTACCAAACATGCTCATATTAGGGCCAAAACAGATGCCACTATCTGAGAACAGAATCTTGTTTCTTGCAGCCAAATATTTTTCAAAAATAATAAGAATAAATCAACTTGTCTGTATTCATATATACAYAGATACATAAATAGAATACTGATACATTTCAATTGAAAATCATAAGTATTTCCATATGTAAAACCTGCAGAAAATTACATTTCAATAAATTTTAAAAGGCTTTCTAATTTAAAATAAAATATTCAAATGAGAGTTTATTAATTTTTGGTTTAATACTGAAATTACCATTAACTGCATTAACCAAGCAATTTCACAYTTAGTGATTCTGTGTAACATAAATGTCCAAATCTCATACTGGCTAAGTTAAAATGCTTTATACACTTTCTCAATGAACTGCGTTGAAGGGCTTAAGAAAAGCTGTTTCAGAAAGGAACAAAGGAACAAACAGCTTCGAAAAATCAATTTTTCCATGTAGCTTGTTTCATGTTTTACTCCTTTTTTTTTTTAAGGAGGAGCAATACAACATCACAAATTATTCCAGAAAGCAACTGGCRAACCCTTACTCATCCATTCTGTTTTAGTAAGCGACAAGAGAATACCAAAATATAGGAACAGAAGAAGCTAAATAAAGTCACCCTACCATGTTGCATTTTAATGTGAAGGACAGCATCAAAGATATTTCTCTCATTCCAYTCAGAACAGCTGCTCTAAGGGTCTTTGTATGTGTTATAGGACAGAACATTTTCTCCATGGAGACAGTGGAATAGGAGTAAATATATTCCTCACATCACTTAAGTGTTTTATTTTACTAAGGCAGTTGTCTATACAGAGCAATAAATCCATCAAGACGACAAGTGGTCCTTAAGCTGCTCTGCATTCTGTATAGCACTGAAATGACACTGCACAATTACAGTATAAAAGCAACATCAAAWAGACAAAAATTACATTTATCACTCTGGGACTGATCCTTAAGAACCATGGCAACAGCAAACTGCTTTTCAAAAATACAAATGTCAGGTAGCAAATAATACAATGAACTTCTCTGGAAAGTAAGGAAGTTCCTTGTGAAAATGAACACAAAAATATTGTGTTCAGTTTTSCAGTATCTAGACATTTTGGCCCAATTTTAAAAAAGAAACATATAGGCAAATGTTTAATTTTAAGCACAGCTAATCCTACAGACCTCTGTAATCATTTAATTACATGTTTAGACACCATCTGTTTAAATGCTTTTTTACAAGGTATGCTTAAGTGTACAGATACAAAATACCCCTAACTGGAGATATATATTCCAAACCTGGCAATAATGAGACCTGTATTAGGTTCTAGCAACACAAAACCAGCTGATACACTTGCTATGGAGGCAAAGTTAACAACCCAAATCCAAAGAGAGCTAAGGTCAGCTGTAAAACACACTACAGGAAACTAAAAAACAGTGACTAATAACCAAAACACTTGGAAAGACCCAAAYGTGAAGGTCAAGTGAGAATGATTAATTTAAGGATGTAAACCAGTACAGCACAGTGCATGTCTATACTGCACCTTCCTAATCAATGCTGCACGGTCCTTTAAACAAAAGGAAATTAAACTTACAGGTGCCATCAGTAGAGATGAGCTTGGCAAATGCAGAGATAAATACTACTAATTGCTAGGTATCTTGTCCATCTATACACAAAAACAATATTGTAATAATGGCTTTGCCTACTTCAGTTGCAGTCAGAGTTTTTCAACTATTAGTCACGCACATAAAAACACCCACAGAGTTTCACTGTGAGGAATTACCCCACTTGAAGGCAGCAAGGCAAGGTAACATCCAAAAAACTGGTATTGAAGTCACCAGAATTCAAACTTCTGAAAGGAAGAGCATGTGAGGAGCTAAGAASTGCATTATGCAAATAAGTCTCTGTGTGTGTATATATATTTATTTTTTTTTAATATTTAGTGATAACTTGCACCAGCTTCCCTGAGGCCTTTGAGCAAAAGCTAAACTAATCACACAGCTGAGCACTTCAATATGAGATAAGCAACTAGAGGTTTTAATTAGCTTTTCATGAAATCTTATCTGGGCACTATTTTTATGGAAGAAATTCCTGAAAACTCAGCASTGTTGCTCTATATAGCTTGAGTAATCCCAGCATTTCAGACAGTGAGGAGTCTTCATGTCCCAAGACTGCTCACATCATTTTTCTTTATWAAGTCCTGGTTGAAATAACCATGTCAATTAAGTTTTGTCACAAGAAATAACTACAGGSAAAGTATCTATTTCTGAAAAATTAGCCTAAGAGTCATCATTTGGCCAGTTTTCAAGGAGTCTTCCCAGTGCCTGTTCCTTCCAACACAGGCAATTTAGGGTACTGTGAAGGAGCATGGTCCTGAAACACATTTCCAGTCTGAATTCTGTATCAGGCTCAGATGCTTTCAAGAGCTTCAGCAAACACCTGTGGTTTTCTGGAGAGAAGTGGCATGTTACATGACTTCAGAGTTTGCCACAGTGTTTCTTACCTTTTTTTTGAACATGAAATTCAAAGATACTTGTATCTATAACCTTAAACAAACAGCCAATGAACAAAAGCCTCTTAGCTGACTGTGATCTAAATCTCTACTTAAGAAAGAATAAAAGCACCCAAGAACAAGCAGTTTATAATTATTGTCTCAAGTTCTGTGCAACTAGCAATTCCTCCAAAAATTACTTTTGAAACAAGACCCCAACATTCAGCAGTTTAAAACCAGCACGGCTTTCTGCACATACTCAACTGGTAATACAAAGCTACAATATCGATTTATAGATTTTTTTTTTTTTTTTGCATTATTTGTTCCACGGTATGAGGGTTTTTCATCCTTGCAGACTCCTTTTCCTATTTGAGCTGTAAACGAATGAGAAAGGATGGGAAACCCGATTTCAGCTAGAAAAAAAATGACAATAACCCATTTTTTACATCTGTCAAGCAAACAACATTTAAAAATGTCTAAAATCTCTGTGTTGACTCCCACTTTGGGGCACGTGCAGGAAACACAACACTGATGTGCTGATAGACAGTTTGTGCCATGCTGCTTTTGTAGCCATTTGTACTTACTCGGTCTTTGTCATCAGCTACATCACAAAGAATGTCATCGAGATCCAAGATCCCACCATCCCCGTGCTCCAGTCGATGTACTTGTATCCAGTAGTTTGGATCCTGCATAMAAGGAGAAGAAAATAGTATCAGATATCACATGCCAACAGGAAAACGTTATTCCACCACATAGTTAGCATCGCAGTCCTATAAACGCTTGACAGCAAACATCTATTTAGGTCATATTTCTGTAAATAAATGTAAATTGAGATGTAAAGCTAAAGTTCTTTTTTTAACTTGCCTCAGACTAGATATTTAGTTTTTCCACTTCTATCAGATCTGCATGAGTCACAATCCCATTGCTGACACACAGGACTCTGACATATTCCCAATATTACTGCACACTACATTCCCAATATTCCTTCCATAAAAGGAAAACACATTGTCCTCAGAATAAAGTATCTCAGGCAGTGGTCCACAGGCACAAAAGGTTACAGTGCAGCTGTAAAATATGTGAGGTTTTCACAGAACAGTTACAAAAGGTACAAACCAATATTTAAACACTATCAAAAGACTTTCTACCTGTCCTTTGGTGGAGGTGGTAAAAGGAATATCTAAATCTTATACTAAGAACACTTTGCACATTTAAAATTAAAAATGCTACATACACACATACATGCATGCATGCATACAAACGTGTTTGTGTGGCTTGGTGTTTATACATGTGTCTAGCAGTAACTGGGAAGACTGGCTTTATAGTCTTTATTACTACTTTTGGTAACAAAGGCAGCCATAGGGAATAAGGCTGTGTTCACAAAGTGTCTCCAGCATATCACTACACACCCAGGTGCTGTTTAGCACTCAATGTGCTATCCTTAAAGGATTTGTTTCCTAATGGGGGAAAGTTGCACTGCAAACACACAACCTGACCATGATACATAATCCTGCTTCTCCAATACACCCCTCAAMGCTCCAGGCTGTTGTTCAATGTCTCACAGTAGAAAAGCCTCCTTGCTTTTCACTGAGAAGGTACAACTGCACAAAGTGAGTACTGCTGAGCACCATCAAACTTGCATCAACTTGCAAAATTCCTGACTTCCTAAAAATAGCAATTAGCATCAGCCTTTTCAGGTAAGGTGTCTAGAAGTGACATAACAAACAAACAAAAATAATAAAAACATCATGCCAAAGCCAAACCCAAAGCGAACCACCCACACTAAAAAGTTATAAATAAATAACCAYCTCCACCTTAAAAGGCTAGAAAATATTTTGATTTCTTAAAGATGGAATAGGATAACAAATAGGGCTATGAGAATTCCTCTAAATCCATATGTGTATTTAAATCCTGACAGAGCATGCTGCACAAAGAAACATCAAGAGATATTCATCTTGTTTTTAATATCCTAGAACTCTCTGTATTTGCACATGATATATATGCAATAGGTCAAATATTTTGGAGAGATTTGATAACTATGAAACTTACTTCATTGTTTGTATAAGTACATCCTCCTTAAATATTATTGCAAGTCATCATCATTAGATGATCAGATTTCAGAATTACATTTTACAGTCATTAAGCTAGTCATTTTAAAAATTAAATTAGAGACAKTTTTCTCTAATTTCTCTAAGTATTAAATATCATTACCTTCTATTTCTTCTAAGCAAGCACTTATTATACTATTAACTGGATTTCTAGTATGTGGCTTTTCCCCTAAACACACCTACTGTTGTAGCATATTACTGGAGATAACTCAATTTCTTTTCTATAAGTAGAGATTCAAGAACAATTAAAAACAGTATTCCATTATTCACRTTGTCATGCATACACAGGTGCTTACACAGCTGTCTAATACACAAATCTCCTCTGTAAAGAAAGGTACCTAATGCAAGTAGTAAGATAAACCTCTAACTTTGAATACTCCACTAAGACAGCGCTGGACAAAGTCACCCGTGTACACCAGAAATCTTTCAACRCTCCTTAACAAACATGTTCAAAGGGAAGTCCACTGAAAAGATGCCTTTGTAAACTCTGCTCTCAAATTAAAAGGAAAGAAGATCCTTCCTCATCCTCCAGCCCATTAAAAAAATCTCCAGAGCCTCTCATATCTACACCAAAGACTGAAACACATTGGCAAAGCCCGAGACTTTAAAGACACAACCAAACAGACAAGCTGTGAAACACCCTAAAGAACTTGATTCAGGTCTCCACTGCTGAGACTCTCCATCTCAAAGCCAAACTAGAACAAGCCAACCTTCACTGCAAAAGCAGAGATGGAAAACCTCGTTTGGGCTTTAAGAGWGCCTGATCCCTCATAGATCACACAATTCACCATTTTTATTTGCAACACCTAATCTTCTTACTGAAGAATGGAAACATTAAAAAGAGGTAACTGCAATACTGGYTCAGCGACCTGACTACATCCATTAAAACAAACATCATCCAAACTGAAACTACAACTTCAATATCCATGTATCCTTGTTTTTTGCTTCCTACCACAACTATTTCCTACCTGCAAGGCAAACGTAAAAAAACATTCACAATTACAGAATCAATAGCAGAAACACCCATTTCTAAATCGCTGTTGTGCTATTTCACATGTACAATCTACTTAAAAATAGCTTTGATACATAAGGTGCATCACTTCTGCTAATTACTTCCTTTAAAGGTTTCTCAATATTGCATAAGAAGTTTTAGATAGACTTCATTTTTCTGCATCACCTATTAGTACTGCCATAGCCTGAACTGCTCTGGTTGCTCTTCCTGTCAGACAAGGTCCTGATACAAAACAWTACGTGAGCAAGACCAGACAAGAAATATATAAAACTAGTTTGGCAAGAACTTACTCTGGCGGGATTTGGTAAGTAAATATGAAATAACAATGCAACTTTTCATTAAAGCCCTCTCCAAACATCAGCACAGTCTTCTCTTGAGGCCCTTTTACTCTACTAAAGGCTTTGCATAAATCAAGGATTTGGTGGGGGAGGATTGGGAGGGAAGAGAGGCCTAGGAGGGAAGGGAGTATGCACATTGTACAGAGATTAGTTACAATTAATTTC